>NC_067472.1:3422500-3722500 GCF_947179515.1 Apodemus sylvaticus
TATTGGACATTTACAAAAGTGACGACTCAAGCCATCGTTAATACATTTCCATGTATTCCAGAACAAGCAATGTTAGTGGATGAATTTAGTACTTTTACTGCACTGGAATATGAGGAACTCAAATAAAAATATTTTTTAGTTCCTTCTGCCCATCACATTTTCTCTGTCCATAATATATGCAATTTCATTGCTATTGAAGTAAAAATGTCATTCAAAATTTCATTTACAAAAAAGAAGTACTCATTAACACAACAAAGATGTTAGCCAAAGTCAGCGTACGATTAAAGGTTAATTACCTTGACAAACAATATCCACTGAGGTTCTGTCTGCAGATAGCTACATACACATACTGAAAGGTGGTGTATCCTTACTAATTGTCTGCCACAAAACATATCTGATATATTTATGATGAAGATAAATGAACATAATCAATGTGAAGGTATACAAATAAGGCATAAAATGTATGTGAAGTTCCAATGCCTTCCTACTATTAGCTATCAAGTTTAAATATTCCTAAAGAAACAAATCCAATTGGTCTCTAGCACATTACATTTTGTTCCTAAAGCAAGGCAAATCACTACCACTGAGTTGAGAGGAATGCCAACAACACAGCTCAGTTCCCAAGGACCAAGGTGACTGCTCACGATGAGCTCAACGGTATGAACACTGGCCATAGACAGACTGCACAGCAGCTGGAGCGATGGTGGCTCAGGGCTAAGAGCACTGCCTGCCCTGACAGAGGACTCAGGCTCAGTTCCCCACATGCCCTTGGAGACTAACAACTAACAACTGCCCGCAACTCCAGTCCCATGCCCTCTCCTCTCCTCCACAGACCTGGTGCATACTTACAGAGGCTCACATACGTAAAGCAATACATGGATGGGTGGGTGGATGGATGGATGGATGGATGGATGGATGGATGGATGGATGGATAGATAGATAGATAGATAGATAGATAGATAGATAGATAGATAGATAGATAGATAGATAGATCTGTCCATAAAAGAAAACATAACAGTACTAACCATGCTATGTATTATGGATGGGAAAACTTCAGAGTTCTTGAATACATAAGAACAACTATTTTGGAAGAGTGTGACATTTTCCCATAGAGTCAAACAAAGGATTTCAATAACACGGGAAATAATGAAAAGAATTGCCACAGGGGACTACAAAAAGTTGAAATGTTCTTCACAGCAAAGGAAGCAGTCTCCAGAATGAACAGAAAGCTTGCAGAATGAGAGCACATTTCTGCACTAGCTACTCATCAGATGTGAGATGTGATTAATATCGACTATACATAACCAGAGAAACCAAACAAAAAATCATACCATCCAGCCAATAGATGGGCTCATGAACAGAACACACGGTTCTCAAATGAAGGCATACAAATAATCAATGAATACTTGTTTTGCGCCCTCACCAACCGGGAAATGCTAACTAAAACTCCTTTGGGATTCTATCTCAACCCAGGGTCAAAACACAGGAGAGGAAACATGTGGAAATGGAGAGCGCTGTGAGTCACTGCTGGTGGGAGCATGACCATGTGCACCCGGTATGGAAGCTCCCCATAAGAGGAAACCCAGAACAGAACTGCCCCACACCCAACGAGCTCTATGTCAGCATACCCAAGCTCTTACATACCCATAGTTAGTGTTCCATTATCACAACAACCAGGAAATAGAACTTTAATGAATGGGTACAGAAAATGAGGTGTGCGTCACACACACACACACACACACACACACACACACGGGGAATTGAGATTGTCTGCAGTAAGGAAGGGAGGCAGAGGGACTGGGAGGAAAAGCAGTGTACTAGGAGGGAGGGTGGTGGACAGTGAGGGCAGGGAGGGAGGAAGGTAGAGGGGAGGGATGCGGAAATAATACAATGACAAACATAGGTGAAAACCCAACAACCAGACCTAGTACTTCATAAACTGCAATTTTAAAAACATCTAAGAAAAAATGGAAGTTTCAAATCAAATTCATACCATGGTTTAGTCTGTTGTAGACTGTGACTTCAACAGCTTTCCGATATTGAAAGACCATGGCTGCTAAATCAGTGATGACTGTTTGGTCTGACAAAATGAGGTGGATCAGTAACTAGTGATGTGTTTATAAAAGGATAAAGAGGAACTGAATATGTTCTAAAGGGGTGTGGTGAGGAATGGCGGAAAGGGGCGTCTCCGCGGGCCCATGCTGAGGCATCACTTCCCCATGAGGGACCAGCCACAGCATAGTAGACAGAGTTTATTCAGGGCATGGGGAGGGGAGTTAAGAGGGTAGAAGAGGCAGAGAAAGGCAGAGAGAGGGAGAAAGTAGAGAAGTAGAGGCTGGCCACGAACATTTGGAGAGAGGGGTTAGGCAGGGGGGAAGGGAAGAGCCCAAGAGCACAAGAGAGAAGCAAGGGGAAAGAAAGAGCAGAGCAAGAGAACAAGAGAGGGAGGAGGGGCAAGCAGCCCCTTTTATAGTGGGCCACGCCTACCTGACTGTTGCCAGGTAACTGTGGGGTGGAGCTTAGACAGAATGCGAACACATACAAGAGCAACAGCACCTCTTACTATACAGTGTTTTCTAGATGACCAACATGTGTTACCACAAAATGACACAGGGCCAGGAAAGATTGAAACTGACTTCAAGAAACTTGCTACCCGGGCAGTTCGTGGCACACGCCTGTAATCCCAGCACTCTGGGAGGCAGAGGCAGGCAGATTTCTGAGTTCAAGGCCAGCCTGGTCTACAGAGTGAGTTCCAGGACAGCCAGGGCTATACAGAGAAACCCTGTCTCAAAAAAAAAGCAAAACAAAAAACAAAAAACAAAACAAAAAAAAAAAAAAAACAAAGAAAGAAAGAAAGAAAGAAAGAAAGAAAGAAAGAAAGAGAAAGAAAGAAACTGTTGCTAGCCAATCTAGACTGAAGAATCAGAGAATAATACCTGAAATGACATGCAGAGGCTTCTGAGATTGCATTCTCCATTCTCCAGAGTGTAAGGCCACTATGCTTTTAGACAATTTAACCAGTATAACAGATGATGCGTGACCAGCGGTCAGCCACAGGTGTCCTCCTCTGTCAGGACCTTCCATATTCCTGTTGGACTGTCTCTCATTGAACCTGGAGCTCCCTGTTTTGGCTTGACTGAGCACTGAGATCTCACAATGCCCAGCTTTCTATGTGGCTTCTCATGCTCACCTAGCAAGCCCAGTATGAACCCTTCCCTGTCCCGCCACACTCTTCCAATTACAATAACTTTGTCAGAGCTTTTAAAAGTTAACATGATTCCTCCAAATTTCTTCCTTTTGCTTGATCCAGCTCTTGATTCCCAAGATCACTTTTTAAAACTTGAATATGAATTTAGAGGTTGTTTTTTCCTGCTTTAGTGATAAAGTGTCATTACAATTTTACTAGGGATTTGCACTGAATCTGTAGATACCTTAGGGTAGCACAGATAGTCTGTACTAATTCTGATCCACAGACATGGGGGTTAACAGATACATTTCATAACTAATGCGGCCAAGTGTTGGTAAGGATGTTGAAAAAAGAAAATTGCTGTACACACTTGAAAATTACTATAGTCGTTATAGAAAGGGGCAAAGAGGAATCTCAAAGAATTAAAAATATAAGCACCATATGACCCAGCAATGCTGCTTCTGGATATAAAAACAAAGAGAAGGAAATCATGGTACAGAGAGGCATCTGTGATCCTTGCCCTCTGCAGGACAATTAACAACAGCCAACACACTGAGTCAAAGTATCCATAGATGGAAGAATGGGTAATGAAAATGTCACACACACACACACACACACACACACACACACACAAGCTACTTAGTATCATAAAAAGGAAATGGACCTGGATGTCAATATTCTAAGTGAAGTCACAGGAACATAGAGAAGGGACTGAATGCTAGGCAAGAAGTCACAGAAGCAGGGGAAAGAATCGTGGCGACCAAGAGTGGGGCCATAAGACTACTGTCAGTCAGGGCTGTGGTGAGAATTGTGGATAGCTGGTCACACAATAGATTTGTCACTCAGATTGTAAAAAGGAGACCAACAGAACTATTGTACACCACAGTAGTAATGATAGCATATTTTGAAAATTGCTGAGAATATTTTAAATGATGTCCTAACTGAGAAAGAGGAGCCTGTCTATAACACATTGGTCAGCTGAGATGAGCCACAACACAGTGTCTGACTCTGCAGAGGACACTGCTCTGCAGAGGATATATGTACCGCGTTTATTCGTAAATTTTAAAAAAATATATCATGCTGGACCATAGGTATATATTAACTTTTCAGTAAAATTAATTTCCTTTGTTAATACATACAATAAACTCTGGTGAACTTAGAGCTTGTCACTTGATTTTGTAAGCTCTTTGGAATAAAATGGAATTATATGTTCTTAAAACAAACTCTGCTCAATGAAATTTATACATTGGCACCGATTCAAAGATTTATAATATTCTAAAAAGGCTAATGGGCTAATGTTTCTTAATGGGTCTCAAACTGCTTTAGAAAGTGAAATCATGCTATTTAATTCAGAAGCCAAATAAACTTTAAAAATATTGTTTTCTCATATTCCCAGTAATCAGCCATTTTGAGTTTCACTTTCTGTATACCAACTCACATTTAAAATGCCTTTAATTCTCTCCTATAAAGGGAATTATTTGTTTTACAAGGCTAACAAATATCATCATAAGCCACACAGAATTTCTCTGAAACAATGTAGTTATTATATCATCTTGTTTTCCTAAAACTATGTTGTCCACTGCTTTTAAAAGTCTTTTTCTCTGGGATGGTCTTCATCACAAAGACTCTTCTATGAAAGGGCCCAGGAAATGCTCTCCTCTGCACAGATCTCAGGCTTGACCCCTTCTTTGTTTGGCCCAGGAAATATCTGGAGATAAGCTGTATGCCGTGAGCTGACAGGAGCCTCTGCAACTGTGTGGTTTGACTCTCACTAGTCCGGAACTTCTGACTAGCATGTCTCCTCAGGTGATGTCTTCTCAGTGTTTGCTCTTGCAGTAGAAGCTTTCCAGGGAGAAGACCTTCACAACAGATAACAGCCCATCTTGGCTACAGTACCACCACATACCACATGTAGTATTAGATTTCAGAGTGGATACTGCAGCTGAGGGTGAGCTGACACTTAAGGTACCCTTCAGCTCTACATCTAGGGAGGGGGGTGTCATTAGAACTTCACTATCCAATAGGAGAGAGTCAGCAGATTTGTGATTTATGCATATGTACAAGGGAAGTGCTATAAATGAGAGGTCTGGAAATATGGCCAGTCGGGCCAGTTGCTGTTGCTGAAAACAACAGACTGGTACACGAGGAAATGATCTCAAAGAAGAGCTGCCCTTCCCGAGTGGAAAGAATGCAAGAGAAAAAACATCTTAATCTCTGTGAGTCCACGCAACTTTTGATTTAGCAAGTAAATTAAGTTGCCCTTCCAAACCATTTAGCTAAATGTCTCAGGGTAAGATATCAAAGGATGAACTTAAGATATCCTTAATTAGAGTGCAAGCCAAATCAACCTATCTAGGAGAAAAGACAGATATGCAGATCAATACTGGGATACTGGCACTCCCTGAAAAGAATCGCGAGTCAGGGACACCAGGCTGACAGCGCTCAGAAGCAAACAGAAAAGCAGCTACTTTCTGAAGTTCTTACTCCAAAATTGGCTCTCCTACTGTTTGAAAACTGGCTGCTACTGAGATTTTAAAATAGCAAAGGGCTAATACAGACCATAATTTGGTGAGTGCTGCAAACACGTGCCAAGTGAAAGATGGAAGCCAAAAATGCCCACGTGGTGCAGGGCTCGAGCAAATGCGGTGTCTAGAGAGGTTGCTGTAGAGACCGGTGGGAGAGACCTAGAAATTGCATGGGCACCAGCATGGCCAGTGGCAGGATGGCTGAGGGACTGGGGCTTCCTTTGCAGGAAACATCCTACAGGTGTGGAGTGAACACCCCATTAGCTGCACACTTGAAACAGGTGCAGGGTAAAGTGCAGGAATTCCGTTTCGAGAGGCAGTTCCAAAGACAGTAATCGGACAATAACTTTATGGGCAGAAGATCTGGGGAAAAGTTTCTCCTTGTCACAGGAGAGAACACTGTCTCGATAGTTCTGCATGGTCAGGGCTTTCAGACAAAATACTGGCAATTTCAGATAATTGTTGAATAGCAAGTAAATATTTGAAGTTAAAGGAAGAAATATTCAAGACAGCTTAGACATTTCGGACATTTTTGTTCCAAGGTGTTGATAATAGACAAGTTTCTACTCTCCTCAAACACTCTGTGTTTACATTCCAAAGCAAGGACACCCCTCTCAAGACCCAGAGTGGAGGAGAGGCACTGTGGAAGCCTTGCTTTATCAGCTACAAATCTCCTTAGAGCCCTGTTGTGGTTTGATCAGCTGTATCTCACTGTCTCATCCTGAGGGGAGCTGGGTCCAGAGATGTGACAGAAGTCTGTAAACTGTCTCAGAACAACACAGCTCAAATTCTTGATAATGCAAGATGTGTATCTGTCTGTCCGTCCATTTATCTGTATTTTTTAAGTTAACCACTACACTGGCATTTAGAACACTTCAAAATTTCGGACGTAATATGTCGGCTTAAATGAAAACAGATCCTACAATGTCCCCCACGCCCAGCACATGCGCCTCTAAAAACATTCATGTACGATGTGGAAATGAAAACTTCCCTGAAGTTCAGAGCCAGGGAACAGGAAGAAGAGATTCGCTCCCAGAGAAGCTCACTGCCTACTTACAGAAACATCTGATACCGCGGGCTGCTGTGCCCTTCTCACTTGCGCCCCCTTCAGGCTGGGAGGTAGGTATGTTTTGAAGACATGCGGAAGGCAAGCAGTCTATGCTAAGGCAGCCTGCTGTGGACTGGACTATCTCACAGACGCAGCTGTTCCCACGCTCCACTCCCACCGAACAGCATAGTCTTTTGGTAAATTACGGACTGATTTGACAAACTATGAATTTAGAACAAAAGCAATGGAAAACAAAAGCAGAATCACATTATATCTCCACCAAAGGAGGCACTGTTACACAGACAGAGGTTAAAGCATACGACGCAAACGTGTAAAGCAAAAGTCGTTCCAAGATGAAGATAAAAATAGGGCGAGGCTGAAGACACAAGCCTGTTGTTCATCAAGAAGAACAAAAGCACAATTCATGGACTGAGAGGGGCCTGGAATCTGCTTAGGCTACAGGCTACATGTCCTTGTGAAGCTGGCCCCTCCCCCATCCTAAAGGAGCACTGTGGCCAATGGCAGGAAATGACTGTGATCATTTAACAATCAGATTCTTGACAATTCGGACTTATTCTTAAGGCTGGCGGAGTCAGACTTTCAGTGTAACTAATGGGACTTTGTACTTATTCATTCAGGGCACAGAGGGTTGGAGGGGATGAGTCTCAGTCTCACAGGGCCACAGCCCAAGCTGTGTCAGATGTAATTCAATCTCCAACAGAACAGGGCAAATGGCAGCAGTGGAGATGGCCTGTTCCCAGGGTGGCTGCCTGTTCCCAGGGTGGCTGCCTGTTCCCAGGGTGGCTGCCTCATAAGACAGTTAAAGATCCCGAGCTCCAGACCGTTCGTCTAAAAGATCAACAGCTTCAGATGTTACCATTAACTAATGTGAAATTGGTTTTTTATTCTATAAGATTCTTGGTAAACACACACACACACACACACACACATTATATATATATATATATATATATATATATATATATATATATATATATTACACAAAGAGAGAGAATTTTAATTCTAAACATTCACAGTTAAAATAAAAAAACAGTGACTACTGCTAAGTCTTCGTTTAGCAATACACCTGAATTCATAGCGTGAAGTTTGGCTGCAGAGTCCAGGCCCTAACAGAAATAATAAAGGAAGGCAGGAAATGCAGTGTGCCTTTCTGAAAGCATCTGAGAGTGATTCCTGCATGATGAGAAACTAAGGCCAGCTTGTGAGGCCTGGCACTCTGACGCAATTACTGTCCGAGGATCAGATAATGAAATATAGTCAATCCAATATGTTTTCTCATTAAACAAATGAGAATCCAATGGCAAAGCAACAATATAATTACAAAGCACTGTGGATAAACAGGACGCTGCCCACACTGATCCAGCTAGTCCTTGGGAAACATGCTTGAGACTTTCTGACCAACATTACTACTCAAGGGTAATTGATTTTTAAATAGTTGTTTAAATAGGCATTATTTAAAATGTCTCCAATTTTATGTGAGTAGTGACAATTTACACAATCACTTGGTATTATTGGCATAAATTAGTTAATGGATTTTTATATTATAAATGCATTAATCTTCACATGCATTTTAATGTTATAATATATATTTTAATTTTATTATAAATTAATCATGTTTCCCAATACCATCAAAACTCATACAGATGCATTTTCCCCCGTAATTATTATTTTGTTAGTACTTCTCTAAAACACTAGTGATTGATTTATAACAGCTGGAATAATAGCCATAACTTCCTTAGCAAGCAAATATCCTACATAGAAAATGCTTCCGATGTAGGCAATCACTTCTCTTGGTTCTAACACTATCTACTGTGTTAGGAAGGTCCGTAAGAAGATGGGTGGACGAGGGCCCAGACTCTCTCTCCCTCTGCTCTGCACACTTGATAAGCATCTACCGATACAGAGACCAATTCCCTCTCAGAGAAAGCTAGAGTCCAACTGACAGAAGTGTATCCTGGGCAAATGAGAAACAGTCCCCACTGGAGCAGACAGGAAGACCGAGCTCATGTACAAGCAGCACAGCTGGAAAGGGTGCCCCCAGCACCAACAATGCCCAGCATTTCCTCTCAGGAGTGAATGGTTTCTATGACAAATAAAAGATTCCAAGCTTCATGTTCATCCTTGAGGGGACTGGGTATTAAGTCACTTTGCTTTGAAGGCAAAGGGGCCTCTAGAGAGCAAACAAGTAACTTTCAATAGGCATTCTTCCTGGGTTGTTCCCAAAGAGGGTGTGTCCACGTCGCCTGACTGAGCCTGAAGGCATTTCACACAGAACTTCTCTCCATCTTTACTGAGCAGGTTAGGATTAAATCTAACATTCAGCTTCCCTGTGAGAACAGAAGGAAATGGGACAGGTTTGAACTATGCAAGCTTTCCCAGATGCATCTAAGAATGCATTACAGTCTTACTTTGAGAGGCCATGAAGCACAGTGGTCCCCTGGAGGCCACTGAGGGAACGGCTCTGGACAACCACAAAGATCTGAGAGGCACTGGACATGTTGGCCAGGTTGGAGGGGAAATATATATATATATATATATATATATCTGCATGTGTAGGACCAGAGAACCAATATGAAGGAACACAGTGAAATGTGCTCCAAATCAAAGAATGAGTGAGCCTCTATAGCAGTGGTCCTCCACGTTCCCAATGCAGTGACCACACAACCATAAGCCATAAATCCGGTGAAAGAGTCACTAGACTCCCTCCAAAGGGGCCACCACTCACAGGTTGAGAATTGTCGCTCTAGAAACTGACTTTAATTAAGTGGAGTCATGTTCTTTGCGTCAGAGAAAGCCTCAAAGTTATTCAGAGACGAAGAGGTAACATATAAAAGGCAGACTTTGAAAACAGAGGGGAAATATAAAAATGGAGCAGGTATCAGGCAGAGATTGCAGATGTGGGATAAAAGCCACTCACGACATGGATTCGAGAGATTGAGGGAAGAAGAGGATGAGCAGGCCCGAGGTAAGGAAGCAGAATAGTCTAGCAGGATGAGTAAAAGACAAGATAGACGAGACAACTGAAGACAGGCACAAGAATGTAGAGGACATGGGACAGTGACAAAGGACACTGCACGGTGGACATTACTAAAGTAGGAATGTAGAAGACAGTGATAAAGGACACTGCACAGTGGACTTTACTAAAGTAGGAATGTAGAAGACAGTGACAAAGGACACTGCACGGTGGACATTATTACAGAAACAAGAAGAGAATGGGACAAAGGGAAGGGAAACCTTACTCAAAGAAACAGGAAAGAAAACTATCCAAACCTGGAGAAGAAAACAGAAGGCCATGCCTAGCAAGTCTAAGGCTTTCACAATAACACAGATCTAGAGAGTCGCCCGTGCAGCTGCAGTAAAACAGTCTGCTAGAGGTTAAGACATGCAGCTCAAGAGCCACCAAAAAATGTTGCTTATAAGAAAGAATCCACAGTATTTGTTGGGGATTTTTTTTTTTAGGCTAAAATGTGCAGAGTAAAAGGAAAAAGGGAATTATATTCATGGGGCTAAAAAAAAAAAAAAAAACAGAAAAAGTAGGGGTAGGAAGAAAGGCTAACCATGAGTAATACAGCAAAAAAGTCAGACGCTCAAAATAGGAAAAATAAATATTTTCACAAACATAAGCTGAAGCCATCACTAGAGCTGCTTTAGGAAAATTGCTACAATTGTAACTAAACAACAAAGCCACTTCAGCAACGGGAAGTACTTAGGAACAACAGGAAGTGCATAGAAACAACAGGAAGAGAATCCCAAGGCTGAAAGACAAACATGGAGACTGAATCAAGAAAGAACAGGGAGTCTCAACAGAGCAGCAGCAAAACGATGGAAATTAATGTAAAAACAAAGAAACCCAGAACAGACAGTGCCACCACTGGATTGTGCCCAACACTCAAAGAATTAATACCAGTTTTTCAAAAACGATTCCAAAATATAGAAATGGAAAGAATATTCTCAAACTTATTTTAGGACGCCAGCTTCACCCTGACATTAAAACCAGACAAAGATGCTGCAAGAAAGAAAAGTTCATGGAGACGCTGCTGATGGACACAGGGCAAACATTCTCTTCTCAACCATGCAACACCACAAAAACACTTTATACCATCTGCTGGATGAAAATGAGTAAATGCGACACACCACAAAACAGAATAGGAGGTTGAAAAATCCGGTGATTTTTTTCAAACAATTCAAGAAAAAACATTTAACACAGTTTAGCATAATCTTGATTTTAAAAAAATGTAAACCTCTCTCACACACACACAAAATGTCAAAACAGAATAAACAGTGTTTTAGAAAAGTCCAAAGCTACTGTCATACATCAGTGGAGAAATAGCGAAATCTGTTCTCTCACACTGGCAGTTAAACTTTTCACATATCCTACCAATACTAGCAGGAACAATCAGAAAAGGAACAATCAAAAAGAAACAAAAGGTATTCAAACTGAAAAGAAAGAAGTAGCCTTTCCTCTTTGTGCAGTCTGAATTAAAGTATCATAATGACTTCAAAAAAATAAAACAGAATACAGAACGTAAAGCAAATGGGGGGGGGGGCAGACTACAAGGTCAGCATAGAAAATTCAGTTGTGATTCTTTACATTTTAAAAAGTGTATCTGAAGCACAGACTGTAGAGGTGGCTCGTAGTTAAAAGCACTGGCTGCTTTTACAGAGGACCAGGATCAAATTCCAGCACCCAAAGGGCAGCTCACAACTGTCTGTAACTCCAGTTCTAGGGAATGAAACTCCCTCTTCTGGCCTCTGCAGGCACCAGCACACTTATAGTCTATAGATAGACATGCATGCAAAACTGTGCACATACATGAGCAAATAAACAGGTAGGTAGATGACAGACAGACAGACAGACAGACAGGCAGAAGAAAAAGAAAGTACTTTCATTTATGGAAACACCAATAGAATGAAATTCTTGGGAATAAATTTAGCAAGGCACTGAAGAACCTGTACAAGGAAAGCTGTGAATGGCTGATGGAAGAAAATGGGAAGATGGAAGTGAATCAAAGATGTCCGGTGTGCTGCTCAGAGCAATCTGCAGATTCAACATCATCCACACTAATGGTTGACTGACACTCTTAAGAGACAGACACACATACACAAAATCAGATCATTTACATGAAACCACAAGAAACCCTAAAATAGCCTTAAACTGTACTGTTCTTCATTTCAAGTTAAGAGTATGAAATTGTCGTAACTAACAGTATAGTACTGGCATTAAAAAGAACTGTAAAGACAACAGAACAGAGAGCCTACAGAAACAAGGTAGCTAAAAGTTCAAATAAACAAATTACTTAAACCGTGTTTAGCAAACACCACTTCTCATGTCAGGGTGAGACTGGGTTGGGATGTTACTTCAGTCATAAAAATCATGTCCCACCCAAGGTGCTCACATTGAATGTAACCATTGTCTGCTTTCCACTGTTGAAATTAGATGGGAAAGGGTTAAATGCTAAATAGTAAGATGCAAAGACCAAAACTCCTAAGGAAAATACAGGAGGAAATTCTTAGTTTTGGCTGTGGTGATTATTTGTTTGGATATTATACTGGCTGGTTTTGTGTGTCAATTTGACACAGGCTGGAGTTATCACACAGAAAGGAGCTTCAGTTAGGGAAGTGCCTCCATGAGACCCAGCTGTGAGGCATTTTCTCAATTAGTGATCAAGGGGGGAGGGCCCCTTGTGGGTGGTTCCACCTCTGGGCTGGTATTCTTGGGTTCTATAAGAGAGCAGGCTGAGCAAGCCTGGGGAAGCGAGCCAGTAAGGAACATCCCTCCATGGCTTCTGCATCAGTCCCTGTTTCCTGACCCTGCTTGAGTTCCAGTCCTGACTTCCTTTTGTGATGAACAGCAATACAGAACTGTGAGCTGAATAAACCCTTTCCTCCCCAACTTGCTTTTTGGTCATGATGTTTGTGCAGGAATAGAAACCCTGACTAAGACAAATATCACACACCAAAAACAAAACAAAACAGAAAACCTTACACAACAAAAACAATCAAACGGGCCTTTACAAAGCCCTTAAAAAGTCTGCTCACTAAAGGAAAGTTGAAAGTAAGCTATGGATGAGAAAAAAATATTTGCAAGCCACCTATCCATAAGGAATTAAGGCACAAAATATGAGACTCATAAAATTCATTATTAACATAATCGGTTGAAGAAGGGGTCTTTATGCATAAGTGTCTCTCTGTCCCCTATCAGTCCTCCATTGGCACTGGCTCGTTGAATGGAATGAGACATCATGAGCCGCTCTCCTATCCAATCGGAGATTCTGACTTGATCTCATGCAAGTCTTGTGATGTATTCCCAGTCATGGTTGATTCATGTGTGTAACTGCACAGTCATGTCTGGCAACAGTAGATGGTCCAACCTCCACGCTCATATGGAAAAGATTATATGAACTCAGTGGATATTTATTTAAAAGAGACATGCAGTTGGGAGGGGGAAATGGGTGGATCAAACACATTGTATATGTGTGTGTGAATATTTAAGAAAATGCTTAATTTTAAAAAAAATGGGTAAAGATAAAATGCATCATTTTCAGGACAAATATATGGAACAGATTATAATATTAAGTAAAATAACCCAGACTCAGAAAGGTAGTAGCCTACATTTTCTCCCAGGTGTGGAATTTAGATTTAAAAACAAATGATTAGGAAGGGGAACTATGGGGAGAGGGAATGGCAATCAAGGGTAGAAAGAAGGGAGACAGGAGAGGGTCACAGAGAGGATAAATATGATCAAAGTACAGCAGAAGCAGGTGTGTGTTCACAGAGCATGTATGTGTACACAGAGCATGTATGTGTGCACAGAGGCATGTATGTGTACACAGGGGCATGTATATGTGCACAGAGTCATGTTTGTGTGCCCAGAGGCATGTATATGTGCACAGAGGTATGTATGTGTACAGAGACATGTATGTGTACAGAAACATGCATGTGTGCTTAGAACATGTATGTGTGCACAGAGCATATATGTGTGCACAGAGCATTTATGTGTGCAGAGCATATATGTGTGCACAGAGGCATGTATGTGTACACATATGCATGCAAGTGTCATTATAAAAGCCAACTATACAACTTAAAATTTAAAATATGGGCTGAGAGACAACCGATTCATTAAAGTAATTTGTGTGCAAGAATAATTCCCTGAAATGCACAAACAGCCAGCCCTGACGGGGAGGGGGGGGGGGCGCGGGCACAGGCTCCCACATTTGAGGAGGCAGAGACAGGAAGATTCTAAGGCTCAATGGTCAGCCAGCCTGACTAGCCTACTTAGCAAGCTCTAAGCCAATGAGAGGAATTGCTTCAAAATCTAAGATAGACAGCTCCTGAGAAAAGACAATTGAAGTTGACCTCTGGTTTCTGTATTTATGTGCACATATGTTCATGTAAACTCATATGCTCTCCCACACGCTCACATACACACACACACACACACACACACTTGCTCACATACACACACAAACACATACACACACCACAGAATGTAAGAAAAACATTACGGAGCCTAAATATACATTTATTTAAAGATGAAACGCTGTAACGAAGAAAGAGACATAGGCAGTGTCTTTAACCTTGTTAGTCATCAGGAAAATGAATGTGAACAAAAACCTCCTCACACTAGCACCTCCCACCTCTTAGGATGTCCAGAGTAAAAAGGCAAGACAGTAACAACTCTTGACAAGGATGTGGACAAAAAGGAGCCTCCTACCTTGATGGTGCCATGATACATCTATTAAACAAAACAGCCTATGGATCCCTTAAGGGATCAAACACAGACCAGGAAATGGCTCTGCTGCACATACAGGTGGCTAAACACACACCTCACCTGAGATCCACACACCAGTGTTCATTATGGCATCAGAAGATACACGAGTCAAAGTCAGCCTGAGTATTATTTACATTCATATAAATAAAAAAAAATTAAGGACATTTGCAAGACGCAGTGAGGGACGGGTGTGTTAGAGCAGAGAAAGGGCCGGATGCAAACACTTAGAAAGCTCTAACAGGAACTGCAAACAGCTATGCTATCAACAATGTGAGAAACGAACACATTATAAAATATGTTGGAAAACACTCCAGATGTCAACGGCTCTAAGCTTGAGATGCTCCGACGGTAATCAGCGCGACAGTCTGCAGAGCTTGCTTCTCTGCTCGAGCCTACTTAGGGCGGAATTCTGACGCCAGTGCCTGCTTCACTGCAAATGCGCACCAGTCCTTAGTGCTGTGCAGATGAGTGCCCGTCCTTAGTGCCGTGCGCTCTGATTTAGAGACTTCGCCACGGGCGTGATTGTTCACATCTCAGTTCTAGCTTAGTAAACAAAATGAGTTAAAGAGGATGGCCCATTAACAACCTATACTTTGTAAAGCTGAACGTTAAATAGAAAAAGATGAATATGCGTAATGTGCTCCAGTTAAATCACTTCCCAAGTCTTAATGTTTTAAAATGTATTTTATGAGTCCCTGGGAAAGGCCATCCAAAAACTTTATTAAAACAATGAATTTTACAGTTTCGGGGAAACATGGTCATGCCTATTTCTCTTCCATCTTAAGAGATCTCTAATTTTGCCAATAGATTGCAAGGTCAATGTCATTATAATGCTATACATTGTTTTTGGAAAAAATATTATGTCAACAAATTCTTGCACATAATACACATTCCAAAGTGGCTAAAGCATATTTATTGGCAATTATTAGTTTCTTCTGATCATTCACAAAGAAAGGAGGCACAAACGTCTTGTCCCAGTGCCCCACCACAACACTGGGCTGTGGAGAACAGAGCTATGTCAGCCAGCGCTTGTTGGCATCCACAATAATGTCTGGGTTTAGTGGCTGTATATGAGATGGATCCCCAGGTGGGGCGGTCTCTGGATGATCTTTCCTTCAGTCTCTGCTCAACACTTTGTCCCTTTATCTCCCCTCATGGGTATTTTGTTCCCCCCTCTAAGAAGGACCAAAGTATCCATACATTGGTCGTCCTTCTTCTTGAGCTTCATTTGGTCTGTGAATTTTATCTTGGGTATTCCAAGCTTCTGCAGTCTTATTTACAATAGCCAGAAGCTGGAAAGAACCCAGATGTCCCTCGACACAGGAATGGATACAGAAAATGTGGTACATTTATACAATGGAGTACTACTCGGCCATTAAAAACAATGAATTCATGAAATTATAAAGCAAACGGATGGAACTAGACAATATCATCCTGAGTGAGGTAACCCAATCACAAAAGAACACCAGACTCACATTTTCTCCATTTCCAGTACTAGTCACCTAGTCTCAACTATGGCCCTGTCCTACACAAGCTGACAGCCACGCCAGCGCCCACAATGGTTGACTTGTATTGGTCTTCACTCAGCACTCCACGGCTAGTTACATCTTACTTACGTTCAAGGGGAAGCTTTCATTTTATTGATTAATATGTTCTCTCTGACCACTTGGCGCTTGTCTCTGATGTACTCCATACCTCTCCTTCCTTGATCTGCTCTATTCCACCTCCCTGCCCAGGCAATGTGCCCTCCCGTTCCAACAACTCCTCTTCCCAGATTCAAGAGTATTGGTTTTATCTTGTGAGCCAGGGTGATCTGAGGGACCGCTGGGTTGGTGCATCACCAGGCTATGTTCCCATATAGATGAATCTATCAGCAGCAAAGAGTTGAGTGGTCACAGGTGGCGCCCACCCATGCTTGCCTAGAAACAGGCCCAATTCCTAAACAGACCCAATGGAGACTACAGCTGCTATAATACACTGCACTCTTCGGTGTCTGTCAGGTCCAGGATGCAGCTTTTGCAGCCGTTTCCCATCTTTTCTCTCTCACGTTCATTCTGTTTTCTCTTCCAGAGTATTCGCTGAACATTAGCCATAAAGTTTATGGCTGAGTACTAAACTAACAACCATGTGTTCTCTGGACCTTCTGCAGCCATGAGGCTCTGAAAACTTCCAGTGGCTGAAAGGAAAGACTTCCTTGAACAAGGCTGAGAAGAGCACTTGACTGCCCACAAATATAAACATAAATATTTACAAGTCAGCATGATTCTAAGTCAATTTATCTAAACAGAATATTTAGTTGCCCCACCCACCCACAGTCAGTGTGTTTGTTCAAATCAGGCTTACAGTACCAGGCACAGATTTCTTCTTCTGAGGTGGACCACAAATCCAATCTAAGGGTCGGTGGTCATGCCTTTAACTATAGTGCCACCACTACACAAGTGGACACATACTGCCTGGCAAGGTGGTACCAATGACTTGCATGACCTCATCCAGGACTATGAAAGCTAGCCGATCCGGAGGAGACTCTGGACAGCTAGGGGAGGCGCCAATGCACGTCCAGCTTGGTTTCTCCATCTGGTGCAGCTAAGATGTGTGGTGTCTTCACTAAAAACCTAGAATTCACGTGGAATCACAAAAGACCTTGGACAGGTGGTGGTGGTGGTGGTGGTGGTAGGGGCAGTGGTGGTGAGTCACCACCATAGCCAATTTAAAGTTATACAAGATAGATGTGAGAATAAAAAGAGCATAGTACTGGCAAAAACAAAACAATAAAAAACAAAAACAAAACAAATAAAAAACCAGACATGTAGATCAATGAAATTAACTAAAAGACCCAGACCTAAGTTCCTGCAGCCACAGCCGTCTGATTTCACAGTTTCCAAAAAACACATCTTGAACAAATGTTGTTAGGAAAATTGGGTACCATGTGTTAGAAAAAATGAAACTAGACCTTTATCCCTGACTCTGTACAAAAATCAATGTCAAATAGATCAAAACCTCTATATTAAACCCCAAACTGAAATCGCTGGAGGAGGAAATCGGGTACGCACTGCAGCATGTAGTAATAAGGACCTTATAAACAGGACCTTGATCACTCAGGAAATAAGTGTTAAATGGAAGTGCAGGGAAAAGGAAAAGCTGTTGTACGGCAAGAGAAAACTAAGTAAGGAAGCAGCCTACAGAATGGGACAGAATCCTCGTCCAGCTACTCATCCAACAGATGATTAATATCCAGAACACACTAAAACCAAATAGTAATAAAACAAACAACCACTCAAATTATGGGCTATAGGTCTGAACACAGGAGTCTCATGAGGCGAACCACAGATGGCTAACAAATGCATCACAAATTACCAAGGAAATGTGAATTAATGTGGTTATCCTTTTTCAATGATTCTATCACAATATAATACGTATGCCATAAAATTCAGCACAGTGCAAAATTCAACCAATTTGCTACTTTATTCAGAATTGTAAGGTCGTAAATACACAACTAAATTTGTAGAAAATTTCAATTACACTCAAATATCAACTCCTTGCCCATTTGTGGTCATTTCTTCTTCTAATGTCTATAGTATTATGATTATCATGACTACTACTGAGGGCATGCGTGTGATAGACAGACGGGTGGGCGTACAGACCGTAGCAAGAATGTGGAGGCCAGAGAACAACTTTAGGTGGTCAGCTCTCTCCTTCTAGCTTTACCTGGGTTCCAGAGACTTGGGTACCAGACTCCTGCAGAAAGCATCTGGACCTGCAGGACCATCTCTCTGGACTTTTCCTTCCTATGGAAATCTTGTTCATCTATTTGCGTGTGTCAGGGTGTCAGCCTTTGCCATGAGATGGCCCAGTGGGTAAAAGCACAACCTATTCAAGGATGAGAAGTTTAACCTGGATTCCGAGTTTGTATTTTAAAACCTGGATGTGCCCGTGTGCATGTATAACTGTCATGGCTGTTGGCTCACAGAGGCAGGACGATCACTGAAGCTGACGCAGATGCCATCCTAGCCAAGTTCATTGAAAAATGTTGTCTTGGGAAACTGAAGGCAGGGAGCCAGAGAGCCCGTGACCTCCTCCGCTAAATTCTGCATGCATGTACACGCGCCCCCACACATACATGGTCACACACTTTAAAAAGGGCAGCATAAGTATTTGCCTCTGTGTTGAATTAGATACAGTATTTCATCTATGGCTTCATTTACTTACCACATTCTGTTTCTTTCTGAACCAAAAAATTAAAACATGTAAATCTACCTGTCTTTTCTAAGCCATCATAAGTAATGCTGCTAAACACATTACTATACATAACACACAAATTACACATAACTCTCCTGGCACACACACCTCCATGTGGAAAACTGAAAGGTCACAGGGTAACACTTTAGCATTCTCAGAATCTTACATATGCTTATTTAAACAGTTGAGCCATTTGAATCCTACCTACAGTGTACAGGGCTCCAATCTGTCAATCTCCTTACCAATATCTGTTATAACCTTTCTTGTTTAGTCTGCCTTCCTAGCAGATACAAGGTTGTATCTCATTGTATGCTTATAGAGTTTATTATGGCAAAACACACAAGCATTTGCCAATTTGATCATATAATTTAATGGCAATTATATTCACAATACTGCACTAAGTATAAACGTGACTCCCAATACTTTTATCACTCAGAGAGAAATTCTATACACACTTTGCAAAGGTTTCTGTCCCTAAGTCTTCTTGCAACTCTAAATGTCATGTTTCAATAGATTTGAGTTTCATTCATTTCACTTAGTGACTATAAATGTACTTTGAAAGTAATGTCGACTCGGACTCTTGGATAACATCAATAGCACTGAGTAATCTGGTGGAATTATGTAAATCTTCGTGCATTCTAGACACTGATCCCTTGTCACAAGTAGACTTACAAATATTATCGCACATTCTGTGACTTGTCTGGTCTGTGAGCTAGAAGGGAGGAGGGGGGAAGCATTCAAGAACCCTAAAGTTTCAGAGAAAAATCTAAGCCTTCACTCACAAGACACTGACTCTGCGGGGGTCCAGGTTACAGACTTCCCGGACTCCGAGTCTGTATAAACCACATCTCTACCACGTGTAAGCTACACAGTTCATGAAAGTGTATTAGAATAAGATGAACAGGTCAAGGCAATGCTTAAGATCTGAGGAAGAATCAAAAAGCAAACGGAGAAAGAAATGAATCATACCAAACATAGGGGCTAATCTCCTAGGCAGAGAGAACTGTGGGAAATTAAAAAAATGCTAAAATGGATTAACAACCCAGCAGAGAAGGTAAAGGACAAATAGCTCACAGAAAGAGAGAAAAAATAAAAGCTTCCCGAACACTGGAAAATATTCACTATCTTGTGCTATTCACAATGTGCAATTTAAAAGAAACTCCATTTCTTCTTTAACAAATTATAGATATGCAGTTTTCGTATATGCTCTTCATGCAACTGGTGGCAAATGATATACAAGCAACCCTATGGATAGAAACATGGTAATAAACAAAAGGGATGTGACCTGACCGTGGCCAGTAGCCTCGCTCGGGCTTACACCTGAAAGTCCTATAGCACCAAGGGCAGGCACAAAAAGGATGGGGCTTCAACAGACAAAATAAAAACAGAAAGGGTATGAATGTGCAGATTAAGTAACTAGGATACACGTAAAATCGGGATACTGTCCTGTGAGACAGTATGTGTCTACAGAACTAAGAATGAACACACTCTGCAGTGCAGAGACCCACCCTACCGCATGAGAAACACTAGTGGCGTGTGGCAGAGAGGGCATGCTGCACTGTCTCACCTCCAACAAGAGAGTTTGTATGCAGTCTGTAATCCCTGACATTGCGATGTGCTTGGCCATCACCACGGTTCTAATGTTTAATCTCCAGTGTTTTTCCACTCTTGTCCCACCATGTACCATATTTGGGGTGTGAGGAATTATGAAACCACAATATTTATGTAAGAAAGAATGGGTGTGGAATCACATATCTGCATGTACTGGAACACGCATAAAGGAAATCTGGAGGCATAGGTAGGAGATGAGTGTCTGTCTGCAGGACCTTGGGAGGAGGGCTCAAGGGGGTTGTGAGCCCATGCGAACATTTACAATCTATATTTCATTTTAATTTGGATCATGCAAATATACGGTTTTCAAAACCAGATTTAATTTAAGTACGATCCATATCAATTGTGTCCCAGGTATTACAACCAACTTTCTGCAATCTTCTCTCAGTGGCCACCCGACACATTGACCTGGACAAGTGATTGAGTCCAGGCACCGAAAACTTGGGGAGATCTTCCCAATCATAACCTAAACTCCGGGCAAGCACACATAAAGTAGCATCAGTGCTTCAGAGAGGAGTGTATGCGCTTTGTGACTAACAGACCCTGAGCATGGCGGGAGCACACCATCTTAAACCCTCAGTCATACAGAAAGCTAGCACATGCTTAAATAAGTGCATTCTACCTCCAGTGGGTACACCTCAGGACTTAGCATCCCTGACTTCAGTTTATGAACTTCATGCTCAAAATTAATTTCCGATATTAAAAAGAAAGATGAGGCCAATTAGAACATATTCTGTTCCCTGTGAACTCCAATATTGATAAAAGACTCAGAGTCCCCTTTTCCTGGAGCTGAAATAGCACGCATCTCAGAGATTTAACAGCCTGCACGGAGTGTGTGGGCTACTTACTATGGGTGACAATAACCCCTGCCAGACGGCTTTCTATGGAGCCACACGCATAAAAAGTTATTCACTGTTATCGTTAACTGCCAGCTTTCAGAACAAAGTCACCTTCATTTGAAATCCACAAACATTTATCTTAAGGAAAATAAAAGGCAATTCTATGCACAATAATGAGGCATATTAAATACGGTAACAACTAGATAAGGAGATGGCACCGACTTATCAGGGGGAAGACTATAAAGGTTTTATGGAGGTTAGACAAAAAGGGCCCACAGACAGTGGAGTTGTTATTCACTACGTATTAATCTCCTTGCCAGAATTATCTGGGAAATTTAAATGATTTGAAAACTAGAGAACTGTCATTAAAATATTTCTTCCTTATCCATTAAGGAGTAGGTTATTTTCTAATGGTGAGACCTAAAAATTAAATCTGTTTTATTAAAACAAGTAAAATATGCTTCTGCATTCAATTAAGAGATCACACTAATATACAACTTCAATCAGGATATGATTAAAGTTTTGGATTAAAAATAGAAAATATCAACAGAAACGTTGAAAGTGAAATTAATCCTAATAATTGTCAGTGTTTGAGTAGGTTGCAACAATGTGCGGTATCACTAATGACTTTATCAGACAAATACATTTAATTAATATAAAACACTCTTGACAGAATAGTTTCCACAATGTGGAATAGAAGGTAAATCTTGCTAGGCAAGCTTTAATTTTTAACTAATCTACAGAAAAAAATTATAAGTTTTCATCTGGGAAAAGTTACTCCTGCATACCTTAAAGATTAATTGATACACAACACTTCTAAAGAAAAAAGCACAATGTGGGCTGAAGAGTACTCGGATGCTACTATGTAGTAACACAGAATGCTCACACTAGATAATAAGTGCTGCACATCCTTACATTAACGCAGATCCCAAGCTCACTCATCACTAACACTGTGAAGTCCCCAGCTTTACAATACAACAGCACTGCTCTGGGTCTTAGGGGATTCAGAGATTGTAATAATTTTAGTGTGACCAATGGGACAGATAAATACACCCTGCCCTGCAGAACAGGTTTTGAGTCCCCAGGAAATGGAATATAAACCATGATTAACTGTGATATCACAAAGTTACTAATGTGCTAGTGTCCAGAACTTTGGGGCAGGTCCCTGTTTTTGTGCCAGTGCCCTAAGACAGACACTGCAGCCAAACAACTCTAAATACTAGGCAGAGTGGTGTACTACCCAAACAGTAGTCATTTATAAGTATGTTTATGTAAGAACTGGAGTGTTCTAAGTACTTAGGCACCTCCATTTGTCTCAGCTGATTGGAAAGTAACTTAAAGTAATCCACGGAGATTACAATTTAGCCTCCTCTGCACTCGGTTCAGAATCCGTGAATATTCTCAACACTGGAAACAGCATCACTAAGCAATGCTACTGTCCTAAAATAATAGAGAATTTAATTACATTTTGCATTTCAAAGCACTTTCTACATGCAAAACAATTTTATTCAACTTATATGAGTATTTTAAAAGAAAGGAATAGCCAAGGGTGATTTGTAAATTACTAATTATCTAAGGGGAGCAAAACTGATTTGTAGCTTGCTTTGTATTAGTGCCTCAGCCAACCAAACAGGATTCTGAAAGTTAAAAAAACAAAACAAAACTGTATAGTCCACATTGCTGAGGCAGTGTGTCACACAGATGATGGGACAGGCGCCCGCCTTTGGGAAATGGCAGATATTCCAGGCTGTGATTAAAATCGGGCCTTATAGAGTTCTAAAGGTCAGAGAGTTTCAACTGTGGACTACACTCCACTTAAAGGAGAAATTAAAGACAAGATGCTATAATTTTAACTAAGGAAACTTAAAAAAAAAAGACTTGCATGTTTGTGGACACTAATGCTACTTAAAAAGAAGAACGGGCATTTCTGAGTGAAAAGCAACGAATAGAAAATGTTGATAGAGAATAGTAATTAGTCATGAAGAGAGTCGAAGAAGCTTTCAGGATTTCAGGTGCACATAATTTGCAAATCTTGACCACTGTAAACTTAAGTTTTATATTCTGGTCATTTGAGCTATTAATGAAGACTCAGTGCTACAAAGTCATTAAAACCAGTTAGGGCAACATAGTAAATTCTAAAGACCTACAGTGGAATGCCACCGCCTGAGAGACAGACACAGTGGACACCATTGCCTGGGAGAAAGACATAAGCACCATTCTTCAACAACAAAAAGACAAAAATTTATAAATAAGTAACGACCATCCCCCATCCTGCTGTATAACTGTTCTATGCCAACATATGAAGTGTGCAAATACACAATGATTGCAAGAAACAGTTTAACAATATGTTCACTTAATGCTCTAACTTTAGCTTGGCTCTTGTATCCCGAATGTCTTACTGAAGTGTTGATTTTTCTGTATTACTGTTATAAACTTTAGGAAGGGTCATAAAGTTTTGAAGAGCTACTCCCAAAATAAGTTTGAGTTCGCAACTACTTCTTAGAGTCTTGGGAATTCTTAAGAGTGGGCGCCTGTAGACTCTCACCCTACACATCAGCTGAACAAGGGCAATATGAACACACTGAAGAGGACAGGGAAGGGCCAGCAGGGAGGGAAACCTACAGCAAGAACCACAGAAATGGAAGGACAGCAGAGAGCAGAGGATAGCCTCCCCCAGGGAAGAGCAACCGGGTAACCATAGCAACTGTGAGCTGGAAGCACACACAGGAACATCATTATACAGACTGAGCAGAGTGCTTTTAGGTCTTCGGGACTACATATGGATGTAACCATGAAAAATCTGAATGTGAAAGATCAAGGAGGGGCGTTTGGAAAGGTTTGAGGGAAGAAAGGGAATGGGGGAATGAGGTAATTATATTATAATCTCAAAAAATAAATTAACTAACACACACATACACACTACCCTTTACTACAGCAATAAATAACAGAAATAATGTTAATAAAAGGACAAATGTTTAATCTCATCAGCTCATATAAATGTTATTTTAAGATGGTAAGTAATTTTAAACTACAGCAATTCATTAGATTTTTAAAGATTAAGAGATAAAATCTGTTAAGCAGATTGTAATGCCACTCACGGTGTCGTGCAAATGTGTGCCGCCATGGCCTGTGATGCACATAAGGGTAGAAGATGCAGAGAAGGATGTGTGCTGACCTGAGTGCACATAACAAGGTAGACGAAGAGACCTAGAAACAAAGCCAGTGTTGGCTGCATAGAGAAGATGAAGGGGCTGGACAAGGACGTAATTTTGAATTCTGAGGCTAAAAGATATATTACCTGTTAAAATTTATAGAAAAACAAGAAAGAGGTACAAAATGCAAAATTTATGTTAGCTCATCTGCTAGCCAAATAATGACTCTCAAAGTAATAACAAACGGTCCATCATTGGAACGATGGTCCATTCTGAAGGCAAACTGCCTGTGTTTGCTTCTGATAAAAAGAAAAATTACTTCTAAACATTTTCTCCCATTACTGGAATACAGTTTCATGATACCAATTTGCCAAAGAATGGGAAACTATGTCTGCAAAAGGAGCTAGCTCTAGCGAGTAAGATAACTGTCATCCTTAGCTACTTAAACTAAGAAGAAAGTGTTCATCAAAATCACCCTGACCTGGCTGTCCAGTAGACTCAAGCTAGGGTTGCTGCACTCGGGCAAAGGTGGAGTCAAAATATGACAATGGGTTTCAGACTTAGAAAAATTAATATGTAATAGTTTCATTTTCAAAACTCAAATCATAAGTGAAGCTAATATCGTGTTCATTCAATACACTCTAAAGAATGTGTTGCATAAGTATAGTTAAAGGACAATTCACGGCATTAAGTGACAAGAAGTTAAATCAAGTTATAATTACATAATTGAATATAAGATTGGATATTAAGATAACTTTCTTCTGCCGCACCATTAATTTACACCTGTAAAATTCAAAATCAGTCCAGATAAAATTATCATACTGTAACTGTTCAGACGTTTTTGTCCTCTCTAGTTCCTGAATAACTACATGGAAGTTTATTTATTTATGAATAAGTGCCTAAGCCTTAAGATAGTATTGTTTCCCAATTATCTCATAACCCATTTAACCCATCTATACTATTCTATATCTGCCGCATGGCTGGTTACCTCTTCTTAGTATCCTAAGCCTGACTTCCTCCAGGTCCAGGTGGCAAACCTCCCATGCCTGACTATCTCCTAAAGTTCCTCTCTGCCAGGTGTTTCACCTTCTAATCCTGCCTCAGCTTATTGTCTATCAGCTTCTGGTTAACAGATGATGCTTTTATACGGTGCACAAGACATTATCCCTACAGCATACTACAAGCATTTCCCCTTAAGTCAGAACCAGATGGACAGACTCTAAATATTCACAAGTAGAATCACTTAGCTCATGAAACAAAGTATCCACAAATGCTGCACTGGAAAGTATCTGCTTACTCAGCCCTGGGTTAAAGGAGCACATTAATGCCCAAATATTATACAGACGACAAAGAAATTCTACAAGTGTAATGGTAGCAGGCAGGAGGACACTCATCACATCTGTTAATATTTGTCTTAATTCTAACGTTAAGAATGCAGTCAAAATTTTTGTTTGAGCAACAACTGACATGAAATGAAGTTAATACAAAATGGTGGAGGGTGCTAGCTTCGGCAGCACATGTACAAAATGGTGGAGGAATATCAACATTATAGTCAACTTCCATTGTGTCAACTCCAATGTCAAAACTCAAACTTCTTTCATATATTCTATAATAATTCATGGAATATATTATAGGAATACTATATAGACTTAAAATGAATATAGTCTAGGAACATATACACATATACATATATGTATTCAATAACAATTAATGAATAAAGATAGCATGACTTCAAAAGAGAACAAGGAGAAGTGTATAGGATGGTATGGAGGAAGAAGAGGAGAGGAAGGAGTGGAATTATACTAGAATTGCAACTGTAAGACCCCCAAAACTGAGGGTGCCCCACCACCCCATGCCCCGGAAGGCGACACCCAAATCACTCACGAGAAACGGTCTCAGTGTAATAGCATGAGGATTTCTTTATTCCAGAATTCTGGGTTCCACAGCCATATACTGTGCAGGGCTAGAGGACTGTGGACCCCGAGTGCAGAACTGGGACAGCTTTTATAAGTTCACAACGAAGCCCGCGAATCACCAACCAATCATTCCTTAGCATCTAGAGCCCGCGAAATGCAAGCCAATTGATTTATACCACTCCATAGTTTTTAGGCCAATCAGTTTAAATTATCTGAGCCCCTGCTCAGTGAACCGATTAGTTTCCTATTTTCTTGAATGTCTATAGTTGTGTGAACTCCTGGATAGGGGTAATGGCATAAGCAGTTTACAGAAGCAAGATAAGCTTAGCTCATTTCCAGTTACCTTATGGGGCCAGGATCACCTATTCAAGGCCTTTTTGCTAGCTCTAAACAAAGGGCCGCTCTGGAATGTGTCTGTTTACCTAGTTTCTAACAAAGAGTACAAAGAGTGGGCTCTGGAATATGAAGTGTTTGAGGCTCCTTAAAAGGCTGGAGTTAGGCTGTATTTTCTATTCTTTCAATACAAACATAAACATATATGCACATGTACATGTTTGCATTATCATATAAAACAACAAACACCATACACAATTATACAATTAATGTGTTCTCGTACACAGACACTATGTTGTCTAAAGATTTGTTGATGATATTAAAAGTCCTGCTCTGGAAACCATCAGCAATGGGTCCTCAAGTGTGTAATAGTGTTTTGGGGTTTCTGTTGGTGTGCAAAACCACCAAGACCAGAGGCCACTTGGGGAATAAGGGTTTATTTCATAATACAGTTTGTAGTACATCATCCAGAGGAAGTCAGTATAGAAACCTGGAGGCTAACTGTGGTGCTGACTGGCTTGCTCCTCAGGCTTGCTCAGCCTGCTTGAGAGCCCAGAACAACCACCTAGGGATGGCACCACCAGCAGTGAGCTGGGGGTCTTCACATAAGCATTAATTATAAAACGTCACCACAGACATGCCCACTGAACAATCTGGTGGGTTTTTTTTTTCAACTGAGGTTCCCTCTTCCAAAATGACTGCCTGCATCAAGTTTACAGAAAACAAGCAGCACAGGGTATTTCTCCTAAATCCTGATGTCCTCAGTTTTAGCTCCTAGAATCCAGGCAACAGTGGAAAAAAAGGAAAAAAATACGCAAAGTTGATCTGACTCCTACACATGGGTCATGCCACACAAGCATGTCAAAATACACATGCACACGGGTGGGTACACACACAGAATAACAAGAGATAGTTTAAAATCTTTAAAGGAAACCATTGTTGGGAAGAGATGCAGAGAAAGAAACCAGTCCAACACATGCAAGAGTTTCTATTCATGATACTAACATGTAATACAATGCCTGTTATTCTTTATAGTACACATAGACAACAATAAAGGCACCAGATAAATACTTGGGTGCACCAGATAAATACTTGGCATTGCTTAACTCCACAGTGTAATCTTTTAAAAGTTGGCTCTACCCATAATTGACATTTTAAAACTCATTTTAATATCTCTCAAGTCAGGCGTTCTACAATTGATGATGTCATATAGCCCACTGCTGGTAAGATGCTAGTTCTGATGTAGGTGTCACTGATCCCATGAATGTAAATAATATTGTCCTGGTCAATGACATACGTGTAATAAAATCCTTTTAACTCATTTGTGAAAACCTAGATTATGAAGTTGAAAACTTTCTGGAAGCACATTAAGTAGTTTAATTTGATGATACTTTCTTTTCTTTGTGTAAACATGAAATTTATATGAGTAAGTCAATCTCTACCTAATCCTATGAAAGGCCTTTCAATAAATATAGAATAAATGTTCTCACTGATAAGGGAGTACTGTGGTTCTCAGTGGTAAGGGAGCACTGTGGTTCTCAGTGGTAAGGGAGCACTGTGATTCTCAGTGGAAAGGGAGCACTGTGGTTCTCAGTGGTAAGGGAGCACTATGGTACTCAGTGGTAAGGGAGCACTATGGTTCTCAGTGGTAAGGGAGCACTGTGATTCTCAGTGGAAAGGGAGCACTGTGGTTCTCAGTGGTAAGGGAGCACTGTGGTTCTCAGTGGTAAGGGAACACTGTGATTCTCAGTGGTAAGGGAGTACTGTGGTTCTCAGTGGTAAGGGAGTACTGTGGTTCTCAGTGGTAAGGGAGCACTGTGGTTCTCAGTGATAAGGGAGCACTGTGCTGGAACCGAGCAAGCCCTTTCTTCCTAAGAGCGTGATCAAATAAGGATTGATGGTGTCTTCATTTTCCATAACCCACAGAGTATTCCCACAATGACAAACAGATGTTCAGGGTACATAATAAATGGTCAATTACAGAATCAAACCTGCTTTCATTTAGGTTATCTTTGGAATTCTGTATATACTTAATTGAGCTCAGATTCTGGAATCTGACAGACTCAATTTTGAGTTATAGCTTCTCTACTTACTATGTACCAGGAATCCCGACTAGAATCCACAAGTAGGAAGAGGGAAACTATGTTTCTCTTTGGGCAAGATAAATACTAATTTGGTCTGAACACCTGAGTCTTAAATTTTAGGCTCTTCTTTCTTGGCTCTAATATAAGTATGTGTCTATGATATGATTAGAAAATCACTGTCACCCATCTTCAACACCCATGTACTCATGATTTTAGTGGCACCCGTTTCGATGCACACAGTCATCCACATAAGCACAAGTTATGAGAAAGAACATGCTGTGTATGTCCCAGACAATGGACGTTTTAAGATGCACACCTGGCAGGCTAAGATTCGGTCTGATTGATCTGCTTCTGCGTTTCCTGAACAACAGACCTAGAACAATACTTCAGGAAGTTATGGGAAGAAAGAGCAGTATGATTAACACATCTGTACTTCATTCTGTTGTCAGCCACACATCTTATAGTAAGAAGGTTGAATTTACTTCAAGAATCTTTATAAATAATATAAATCTTTTTCATATAAAAAGGTCCTCTATAAATATCTTTGAATGAGTATACTTTGGAGTACTAGGCAGTTATATATCTGAAGAGTATATTATGTAAAATGTAAAATTTGTCTGTAAACTGGAAGGGTAATATGCACAGTGCACATGTGCTGTTTGCCCCTCGCTGTAAAAGCAAATCAAGTCCTCGCACTAGCGTGGTTGCATCACACTCAAAGCCCAGATGTCAGAGGGAGAGTGTGTGACAGACTTTGTCTGAATCAAGAAGGGGGGGGGGGGGAGTCTGACACACTGAGAGACAAAGCCCAGGAAACTGCAATGGTGACCTGTAGAGAGCCTTATTGGGGTGCCATGCCACCTGGCAGGAACTTGACATTGACCAAGGTGAAGTTCCTCTCCTAGCTTTTGAGCAGGAATTCCTATGCTAGCCATAATCCCTTCCACCTAGGGTGGAGTGTTCAGAAGAAGGTCAAGTTCTTTGCCCCTCTGTCTACAAATTCCTGAATTAAGCAGGTGACCTGCCCAGCTGCCTGAGCAGTGGAGCCAACACCCAGTAAACTGTCAGACTAGCTCCCCGCCCAACACACCCTGGAATTCGGAGGGGGTGGGGAAGGGGAAGGGTCTTGCCTGAAACCTTACATTTCTGAGTCCTCCATTAAACCTGGAGACTTTGAGCAGCTGGTGTTGCCTTGGTCTCCATCTTTTTTTTGCTGCCTTTGCATACACCCCCAGCTTCCCTTCGATGCAACTGTGGGCAGTTACAGTGACTAACTTGCCAAGATATCCCCAATAAAGTTGGGCATGGAGTCCTTTCACCAGGAGGAAATTCATATCAGATTCTGTCAGCTAGCCAAGAGCTAGTGGCAGGTGAGGTCACAGAGTCTAGAAGAGAATCTATGCAACCATGTTCCTAAATTAACACAGCCTGTAACTGTATTCTAAATTCTATCCTCATATCCACAGAAAAGTGTAATACTAAGTCGCCATCAATGAAACTCTTTCTGCAGAGCACCCAGAAATCCACAATAGTCACAATTCAAAGAAGGAACCATGGGGTGTTGCCCAAATGCAGCTCTACACCTACAGCTCAGGCTTTTAAGTACTAGAGGACAGGGAGGACTGCTGCAAGGTAGTTTCTCCAGACACAACAGTATGCTGAGCCTGTGAACTCCCAACAATATGGCCGCATGCATAAGAACACTCCAGGAAACATGACAAAATAGGTGGGTGAAATTCTTCAAGGCCACGCTCCTCAAAGAAGGGCTCAGGGCAGTCAATGGCTGCCGAAGGAGGAAGCTTTCTATAGGAAAAGCCCCTGATAGATTTCCCAGTCCTAAGCACATCTACAGACAGGAACACAAACAGGATTCTGTGGGTTGTGTGTGAGCATGCATGTGTATGTGCATGCATGTAACACAGGAGGAGCTGCAGAGGACAGGGAAGGGTGAAAAGGACACATATACAATGTACTCATGTATGAAACTTATAATTACAATTAAGATTTTTATATTTTAGATAAAGCATAAAAATTGGGTTGGGATAAGGACTTAAGCATGCATAGCCAATATATTGAGTGCACATAGTTTTCTGAATATGTAAAATGCAAGGTATTATGATTAATCCCATAATATTTACTCAGAGAAAGTCACTATTCTTGGCCAGTTCCTAATCTACCTAAATAATTGGGCCTAAATATGATGACAATGCCCAACATTTTTTTAAAAACTATAATTTCAGGAAATGTTTTCTGTATTTTATATTTTATTAGAAACCATCACAAATCTTTCCATATTAATTCTACATACAATTATCCAACACTTCACATTGATTTCAATTAAAAAATCTCATTCCTCAAAACAAAAATTTCATAGGTCATGCCTTGCACCCATGGTTAACAGAATAACCCAGGGGCTCCCTACATACTGTGTGTGCATATGTAATATGCTGAATGTGTTTTAAAGATGGAGCTTGTTCAAAATATATTGCCCTTGTCCTTCTTTGTTATCTATATTTATCAATCAGTCTGTAATACAGCAAGAAAAACAAACTGCAAACTCCCAGGATCTGCATACAAACTTTAGTTGATCATTTTCAATTGAAACTTCAGGCAATTGACAATGAATCCAAATCAGTTCTTTTAACTATTAACAATTCATTTATTAATAGTTTCTTTTGATAGTTAAGTATATGATTATAATAAAAGAATTAAAAAATTTGATATGTCTACCTATTATGATCACTATGAAAATTTCAAACTTGGGGCTGCATAGCTCAGCCATTAAGAAAGGTTGCTTTTCATTTTGATTTGCATTTCCCTGATGACTAAGGATGTTGAACATTTCTTTAGGTGCTTCTCGGCCATTCGATATTCCTCAGTTGAAAATTCGTTGTTAGTATTGTGCCCCATTTTTAATAGGGTTATTTGGTTCTCAAGTCTAACTTGAGTTCTTTGTATATATTGGATATTAGCCCTCTATCCAATGAAGGATTGTCCTTTGCCTTACAGAAGCTTGCAATTTTATGAGGTCCCATTTGTTGATTTTTTTAAATTAATTTATTTATTTTATGTATATGAGTACACTGTAACTGTACAGATGGTTGTGAGCCTTCATGTGGTTGCTGGGAATTGAACTCAGGACCTCTGCTCACTCTGGCCCAAAGATTTATTTATTGTTATATGTAAGTACACTCTTTAGACACCGCAGAAGAGGGCATCAGATCTCATTATGGATGGCTGTGAGCCACCATGTGACTAGGATTTGAACCTGGGACCTTCGGAAGAGCAGTCGTTGCTCTTAACCACTGAACCATCTCTCTGAGGGATCCATTTGTTGATTTTTAATCTTAGAGCATAGGCCATTGGTGTTCTGTTCAGGAAATTTTCTACTGTGCCCATGTGTTCGAGGCTCTTCCCCACTTCCTACTCTATAAGTTTCAAATCATCTGTAACTCCAGTTCCAGAGTGTCAGACACCCTCTTGAGGTGTGGACCTCAAACAACAGGCATTCAAATACATGAAGGGCTAACACATATACATTTTAAAAACAAACTCAAATTGCAACATTAATATGAAGACATTAAAATCAGCAACTTGTCAAGTATTTTTTAGCACACATCTGTTATAAACAAATATTTTAATGCAATGTCTAGAAACACTGGAATATACTCTTGAAGCTGCATGTTCTCATTTACCTGTGTAAAAATGAGCATGGACTGATAAAGCACTCAGCCTTCCAATGAGCCGATATCCATTATGTTTTCATTCCTTCACGTGGGCCCAAAGAAAGTTTTCATATTATGCCAAGGATAAGTTACCATAGGAACCAATTTGAAGAGGTAATATCCAAATTGAAGTCTTTATACACTCTTAAGAGCCCTTGAATTCTTAGATGTCTTAGTCAAAGGGAATAATAATCATAGGTGACTGATATTAAAATTATATTACAAAAAGTGTACTCAAGTTTAAGAGAAACTAAGGTGTCAAAGAATAAGAAGCAATATGCTGTATGGTTAAACACAATATACAATTTAAGTTACTTTCATCTTAAACAGCCCTTATAATTGGAAAAATATAACTTTTATAAAAACAATTACTGAGAGGCCAAATCTTTTAAGTTCAGACTCCATTTTAGAGAACCTGACCTAAGTCAGGTAAACTAACAGGCTGGTACCTAGCATTAGTTTCCAAGCAGCCCCCCTAACAAATCCTGAGCCTAGCTCCAGTCTCTAGGCTAATCCCCAACAAGACCAGTGTCTCTAGACTACAACCTCAACAAGACCAGCATCTCCAGGTTATTCCCCCAACAAACCTGCACCCCAGGTTACAAGCCCACCCCCTGCCTGAGGACCACTGATGCAGAGGGGAAGAGGGATTAAGGTTATGAAATGACTCCCAGCACCAGTAGATTATGTTAAAGGCCACTATAGCATTCCAATTAGATGCTTGCACACTTACCTCCCCCCTACTTGCTGCTTACTATAAAGCCTTGCCCCTATAGATATTCAGGGCTCCCCCACCTCCAAAACCATCCTGAGTGACAGCAGTGCACTCAGAGGGGCCTGAGCTAGCACAAATAGAATAAAGACCCTATGGTGGGGGGGATCACTAACACTTCCCTGGCACTACATGAGCCCGAATTATAACAATAGTTAGTAGTGCAGTATTTCTGGGGGGGAGGGAAGAGGGAGCTCAGCTCTCAGTGTGGACAAGTATGGATGAGGGACACACAACCTGGGAGTAGACAGTCTTAATCAAGCTGAGTCAGGAGAGGTAAGTAACACAGCATTTGCCTCTGCTCACATATCATCTGAGAATGCAATTATCATCATAAGGACATGTAATGGCATTAAAGGCATTTGGAGATCAGAAAACAAAACTGGGGAATTGCCTTCCCAGTATTATGTAAAAACATCCCTGGCCAGCATGGGCCCTTTGACTCTCTGGGCCTTAGGAAAACAAACCTGGAAATAATTCTTCAATGAAATGAGAATCATCTACACTGGGCTCTGACCATCAACCAAGAACAAACAGCATCATGTTTACTGTGGATGTTAACATACAGACTGTTCTCACAACACCTAATGTCTTTCATTGTCCTGGGGAGGCTCGATACCCCAGGGTAAAGGAATGCTAAGTTGGTGAAACAGGAGGGGGTGGGGGGAACCCTCATAGAGGAAAAAGAAGGGGGAATGGGATGGGGGACTTGCAGAGGGGAAACCGAAAAGGAGGACAACATTAAAGCAGGCAGTAGGTTTTGAAATACAGGAAACTTATAAATTCATGTCCTGTTCACTAATTTTCTAGCCTCAAGTACTATAGATTGTTTCCATTAGCTTTAAATATTTTCTTATAGGCCCAGTTAAACAGGCACATAAAAATGCCAAAAAACACCCAGCAAGAAAGTTACTGGTAAAGCTAACGTTAGAATAATAACATTGATACAACACAGCAGATCAGTAAGTAGAAATGAAGAGTTTCTACAGTACAAGCTACAGAACCAGGCTATTGGTTCATAAGTTGTTTCTTGTTTCTTTCCACTAACCAATATGTCAAAAGACAAGAAAGTGTCTATGTGCTTACATGGTCAGATGATATTTATGAGAGTACAACCTCTCTTTAACTGCTGTAAGGAATATTGTGACTAATTCTGACACGCAAGTGCATCATGGTGGCCTGTTCCTTTAGACATAGCTTAGTAATCAGACAGCTAAGGAATGTCAAAGATTCGGATCACCTTCCCCCATAGACACTATTCTATAATAACAGATAGCTTCCCTAAAGCAAACAGATGAGGATACTCAGAACTGCCTTAACCTCAACAGAGATATTGTCATACAACAGTAGTCTCACACCATAACTAAATTTTACATGAACGATGTTACTTATTAGTTAACAGAATTGATATCTGTATTCATGATGAATTCTAGTACTATCAACAAAACCTGTAACTGACATAACATGCACAGTGTCTTTAAATGATTGTGGTGGTCAACTCTAAAATTTTAAAAACTGAAAAATTGTTCAATACAAATGTGTAGATTTGATTTGGCAGATCATAACTGGAAAGGAGCAGATTCCTGAGTTAACAGAGGTCCATGTCTGCTGGAACCCTCTTAGAGAGATCAGGTAATATCCCTGCCTACCTCTCTCCGACGAGAAGCCCAGCAAGTTTGTTTGATCTTCCAGACCACTGCAGCCACCAGCAGTAAAGACAAAAAGCAACTGGAAAATAAAGCACAAATAGTTTTATTCATGATACACCTGAAATATGCAGTAAAGCAAAATAATGCGAAGTAAACTGAAATACAGAGAAGTAAAAACTTGTCAGGATAAGTATTTTAAAAGAATTTCTTCATAATTGACTTACTTATTTCTTTGTGAACTGTTTTTTTTTTCTTTGTCTTTTCTTTTTCTGGCTTGTCTAACAATAGGGTTGTCCAGGATAATAAAGATTAATATTATTATTATTAATACTAATATTTATGTATACACAACATTTTAGAGGGCATTGTCTACAAACTTGTGAACTGAGCTAACTAAATGTCCTTACGTCTATCAACAGACTCGCTTCTCAGTTGAAGATTTCTCTGTTAAGTATGGAAATCATTCATTCTTTGAAGTCTCCTGGGTAATTCTCTTTTCTTCCATCATTTTGCCTCATTATAAGATCAACAAATGCACATTACATCCAGAATTCCTTCTTTAAACTACAGACTCCCCTTAGCATTCCGTTTAAAGGGCTTTCGGGTGGCTCTCTTGGTGAAGGCATGTGCTGCCAGCCCTGAGGACCAGAATCTGGTCCCCGGAAGCCTCATGAGCAGAGAGGAGAATCAACCCTTCAGAGCTGTCCTTAAGAGTTCACATGTGCCTGGGGCGTGCAAGCACCCCTTTCCACTAAACAAACATGAGCAAGTGAATATTTTTAAAAACTAAAAGTATCAATTTTAAGAAGGCAGTTCTCTTTTTTTTTTTTTACAAAAACAGATTCTGGGTCTGAGCACATAGGTGGGTGGGAAAACATTTTCCGAAATAATTAAAGACCTGGTCTTTAACCACAGAGACAGAGGCAAAGGTGGTGTGGGGTGGGGTTGTGGGGGACACACATTGGGGAGATTAATTTTGCAAATCTGCATCTTTCTTTTGTACTTCCAAAATCACAGCATCTTATCATTCTAAGGATTTAAGAGATTATTTAGTTCAGAAGAAAAGAAATCCTTGGTAAACTCAGACAATGACAAAGTATGTAATTTACCTAATTAAGCTGTCTTCTGAGAAACTGCTGACTCACAAGTGAACAGTTTTCACTTTTAGTTAACTCGAACTATGAAAATATGCTCACTGTGACCACCAAACAGCCATTCTATATTCTGAGCAAAACTGGATCAGTATGCTACAGTCTGAAACTTCTTACATCTGAGAAGGCCTGTGTGAGCTCTCAGGCTCAGCAGCTCCTCTCCAGGAGTCCAAGAAGACCGTTCAAGTGTCATGGGGAATCTGGGTCATCAGCATTTGATTGTGTAATGTTGCATAACACTTAAAATAGAGAAGACAGACAGACAGATAGACTCACACACACACACACACACACACACACACATTTATATGCACAGACTGCCAAAGTTGTCTAGGTTGAGGAGCTCTGTCTAGATCTTAGTTATTTCCATGGAAACTGCATTTTTCATGCTGCCCTCAGGTTACTAGAGTAAATGTTACAACAGTGGTGGAAACTGGCACTTTAACAGAGATGAGAATTTGCACTTTGACAGTGGTGAGAACTGTAACTGTAATAGTGGTGAGAACTGGCACTTTAACAGAGGTGAGAACTGACACTTTAAAGGAGGTGGGAACTGGTACCTTAACAGAGGTGAGAACTGGCACTTTAACAAAAGCAAGAATTGGCACTTTAACTAAGGTGGGAACTGGAACTTTAATAGTGGTGGGAACTGGTACTTTAACAGAGGTGAGAACCAGCACTCTAACAGAGGTGAGAACTGGCAATTTAACAGGTGAGAACCGGTATTTCAACAGGGGTGAGAACTAGCATTTCAGAGTCTAAAGGTCCATTTCAACTTCAGTGACATCATTATAATCTTAAAAATTTTTAGCACAAAAGATAAAAGCTTACCATTCAGAAATGAACTCACTCATGACATTCAAAATAAAATGACTACCATCTATAAACAAGTACTGTGAGTTGTTCTCTATTCCTCTCAGCATGCCTGCCTGCACTTATGTGCCCTGTGCAGGACCCTGATGAGGCAGCAAGGCATGGAGACTGTTACTAAGTTTATCCTTCACAAGTATTAACAAGAAAGGTTTCTTCCGCTGACATTTCTGTTCCAGCTAAATGCAAAAAACAGGCCATCTTTTCATCCTTCATACTTAATTCGACCTTAATATTGTCATTTGTTTCCTTAAGGACAACTATAGTAGTAGGTAACAGCTTATCTACAAACAGTCACATATCAAACATAATTTGAACACCAGAGTGATTGTGTGACAGATTTCATTTGTGCCACGAGAGGTGCACGATTAGAATTACTGGAGATGGGAGAGACACTGGATCTTTTGACTCAGACTCCTTGACTCAAGTACAGAGAAACACTTCGACAGTAAATAAGGACAGCAGAGTACGAAGCCTTTGCAACTCCTCTCTCTTCAGAGGAAGAATACAACATCAGAGACCTGATCCAATGGGCCAAACTCGGTTTCCTGTTAGGATAGCAGTGCCTACAAGTCATGGAGTTGCAGATGGCCTTAGGTAACTCCATCTGGAACCTTAAAGAATGACAGAATCTACAGTTCCTAAGTTCCCTGGGAAACATGTGAGGCGGTGTTCTGTGTACTGCTTTCTGTTCGTTCCATTTTGCATGAGGAGAAGTAAATTTTGATTATATAATTCACTGAAATATATTGGTCTATTTATTTCAATTAGCTTTTCCTTATCATTAAACCAAAGGCTTTAGTGGGTAAGGCCAAAAGTCTGTGCCCTGCGATTTGATTTCGCTACTATTTTTCCACAGGAAGTTTTGGCTACTTTCTTAGAAGTTTCTTTCTCTATTATTCCATAAAATGGATGGAACTAGAAGATATCATCCTGAGTGAGGTAAGACAGACCCAAAAGGCATGGTATATACTCACTGGTAAGTGGATATTAGCCAAAAAGTACAGATTAGCCATGATATAACTCACAGATCATATGAAGTTTAACAAGAAGGAAGGCCCAAGTGAGGATGCTTCAATCCCACTTAGAAGGGGGAAGAAAATAATCATGGGAGGCAGAGGGAGGGAAGGACCTGAGTGGGAGGGGGTGGGGAGGAGAAAGGGGGGACAGGATCAAGTATAAGGGAAGACAGATGGGAGAGAAGGCCAGAGAGCCAGGAGAATTAACAGAAATATGCAGCTGCAGGGGGTGGAGCGGGACCTCTAGAAAGTCCCAGAGACCTGAAATGTGAGAGGTTCCCAGGACTCACTGGGGATGACCTTAGCTGAAATGCCCAAGAATGACCACCTCCAGCTGATAGACAGGGCCCTCAGCAGAAGAATAGGGCTTCCATTCTACCTTTAATTCTAACCAGAATTGTTTCTGTCTAAAACAAATGCAGGGACAAACATGGAGCAGAGACTGAAGGAAAGGCCATCCAGTGACCGGCTCACCTTGGCATCCATCCCACGCACAGGCACCAAGCCCCGAAACTATTACTGACACCATGTTGTGCTTGCAGACAGGAGCCTGGCAAGGCTGTCCTCTGCGAGGCTCTACCAGAAATTGACTGAGACAGGTACAGATACTCACAGGCAACCATTGGAAGAAGGTCAGGGATCCTTAGGGAAGAGTTAGTGGAAGGACTGAAGGAGCTGAAGGGGATTACAACCCCACAGGAAGAACAACAGTATCAACTAACCTAGACCCCAGGGAGCTCCCAGAGATGAAACCACCAACCAAAGAGCATATATGGGCTGGACTGAGGCACCTGGCACATGTGTGGCAGAGGACTGCCTTGTCTGGCCTGAATAGGAGAGGATACAGCTAATCCTGGAGAGACTCGATGCCCCAGGGGAAGGGGGCTGCTGGGGGTGGGGTTGAGGTGGGAGGAAGCATGAAGGGGTGAAGAACTTGGGGGGGTGTGGTGAGAGACTGGGAAGAGGCAACATATGGAATATAAATAGATAAAATAATTTAATTAAAACATTAACAACAAAAAAGAAAAAAAGAAAGAAAACAAGAGAAGGCCACGCGTCACTGTGACGGATACAATTCCTCAGCTGAGGTTCCCTCTTCCCAGGTAAGGTTAGGTCTGCATCAAGGTGACAGAAATTAATCAGCATAGTGTTCTCATAAAGAAAAAAATCAGACACGCCCCCCTTACTTTACATAGCATGGAAGAAAGCTGAGGAGTGAAGAACCAGAAACCATTTGTCTAGTGCTTGGAGGTAGGTCTTCATAAAATCCAAAGTGCAGCACTTGGTCCGTTTGCCTTTCAGATTTGACTTAGCACATCTCTACCCTTCGAGACTCCCAGACTACTGTGATTTATTATGGTAGAATAAGCACAAATGTTCTGATCTAGCAGGCAGGCAGGCAGGCAGGCAGACAGACAGACAGGCAGACAGACAGACAGACAGACAGACATGTAGACGATAAGAATGTCTGGAATATATGTGTTGCTGTAAAACAACTCAGGCATTTTTTACCTCTTAAGAACGAAATCAACTGGGAATAGTTTCCAGCTGAGGTTACCTCCATCAGGTGTCCCTTTTCTCGTCCAGAAGAAACAGAGCTGGCCCCTGATACAGCATTTGGCGCTGAGAGTTGTGGACATGACAGTGAAAGCTGAGAAGGGTCACCTCAGTCAGAGCCCCCTGTCAGTCGCCCAGCTCCCTCTCAGGCCTCTCTCAGCTTCTACATCCACCTCACAGGGCTTGTCCCTGCCCTGTAGATAATGCTAACAGTCTGTTACATTTCATTCCAGGTTCCCATGGGCTGTGTGCACTGCACCTGAAGGGTTTGTGACGGGCTCTGAAATGAAGCAGAGTCTGTGATCCCATCCACATGGCCCAGGTCACATGTGGCAGTCAGAGGAGAATTGGAAGGAGCTGCATTTCTCCTTCTTTCAAGAGGACCCTAGGAACAGAACTTAGGCCCGATGTCCTGGTGGCAGGCACCTTTACTTTCTGAGACACCTCGCTGCCCCCAGCAGTCACCAGTTATAGGCAACTGATACTGAGAGCAGGAGAAACAGTTTACCACAGAAAAGAGGCATTGGATAGCCAACTGGTTATCCAAGAGCAAATGGTCAGCCCTGAAAACATCCATATGAGTAACATTGAATAAACTGGGCAGGTTACATTTAAATATATGTATGTATACATACACATGTATGTACGTACACAATTACATACGAAACAACAGACAATGGAAAAGAGGCTATAGATTTGAAAATGGAAAGTGTACATGAGAGAATTTGAAGGGAGAAATGGGAGGGGAAATTATATAGTTAAATTATGATCTCAAAGAAGTGAAAAAAGGCATAAAACAAATCTTTAAAAAATTAAATAAAATAAAAAATGAGAAAGGATGTCCCCACTGACTCTGACCTTCAGTGAGATATGGGGAATGTGCCCACTCTATGTGGTGGTAACCACATCCACGTGCTGGGCTATGGTAACCACGTCCACATGCTGGACTATGGTGACCACGTCCACGTGCTAGGCTATGGTGATCACGCTAGTGAAATCAGAGTGAAAATCATAGTGTTTGAGAATGCACTGTGTTGAATCCAGGGAAGACTCCAGGGAACACTGGTAACCTTGCAGCCAAATCTGCCATATTTCGAAGATCACTCTTCCTCTCTGCTCTTCTCCTGCCCTCTGTGCATCCTAACAGATTTTCCACTGACATTCAGTGGTGGTGGGTAGGGTAGGTATACTCAGAGGGGTTTCCCGAGCTTGGGACTTTATATGTGCTGAAAGGCCAGTTATTTTTGACAAGTCATGCTATAATAATTTGAAAATTACATTTGAAATAGTGAACTTTAGCAAAATTTCTATTGAAAAGCAACAACAATAATGACTGATGAGGAAATATACAAAATAAAAATGCAAAACCTAAGAAAGCTTGCGTTGGGAAGTATTTTGTTCTAACACTGAAAACAAAATTAATAAAAACTTACTTTGAAGTTTATAAAAATAAAAATGTTTTAAATCTATGAAAGGTACTATTAAGAGAAAAAAAGACAATCCAAAGACTGAGGTCTTTGCAGATAATATATCCAACAAAGAGTTATGCTTCAAATACATAAAGTATGCATTGAAAATTCAACAATACAGAAATGAAAGTTAATGAACAAAAGATGAGTAATGGATCTGAAAAGTATTTCCTTAAAGAAGACCGAAGTATAACAAGTAAGAACATGAAAGATTATCAGTGGTATAACAGTATCATTTCTTAAGGAAAGGAAAATCAGAACATACCATCACATATGTACTGCTGTCAGTGGGGAGGAGGAGTGCCTATGTATATGTGTGTGTGAGTTCATGCTTGTGTATATATGTGTGTTGAGTGTGTGTGATTACATGTCTGTGTATGTGTGTGTATGAGAATTATTGTATATGTTTGTATATGTCTGTGTGAGAGTGTATATGTTTATGTGTGTATGTGTAAGTGTATGTATATGTGTGCATATGTATGTGACAGTATGTTTATATGTGTGTGTATGTGTATATGTGTATGAGTGTGTCTATGTGTGTATATGTGTGTGAGTGCATGTGTATGTGTGCATATATCTATGAATATGTGTATGTGTGAGTGTGTGTTAGTATGTATGTGTGAGTGTCTGTGTTAGTGTGTGTGTGTGTGTGTGTGTGTAAAACTAAATTAAAGAACTTACAGGGCCAAGCCCTAGCCTAGTGAAAATGTGAGATACCAGGAGCTCCTGCTTTGCAGTTCCGTGTGAACAGACACTGTCACTCTCAAATGGCAGCGAGTATTGTAAAGAGGAATGTCCAGGTAACCTCTCACCTCTAATTCTACTTCTAAGAACTTATCCTAGGGAAATAAAAGCTGGAGTCCATATAAAACATAAAGAAAATACGATATTCCCTGACACGTTATTCTTAATTGCCAAGAAGTATAACTTCTCTCTCTCAGTGGGACAATAAACTGTGATATGCCCAAAAGCAAAATACTAACCTCACAATGCAAATATCTGACACAAACACAAACAACACGGACAAATCAAATCTCAAACACAATAGGCCGCGGAAAGAATACATGAAAACAGCAACAGGGGACAAGGGACAGGGGCAGGGGACAGGGACAGGGGCAAGGACAGGGACAGGGACTGGGACAGGCTGGGAGTAGGGCGGGGGCTGGGGTGGAGGCAGGGCAGGGGCAGGGACAGGCACCAGCCATTCTGGGAAGAAGAAAGAAGACTACAGAGCAGTTCTGTGATGAGTCCTCTGGGGTTTGAGAACAAAGTTGGAAATTACAAGAGTTCCTACGACTACACCAGAAAATGAATCTTACTGCACATAACCTAAAATGAAAGCAAATAAAGAAAGGCACGAGGGAGAAAACAGCACAGGTGACAAACACCCTCCCACCTAGTGCACAGACAACACCCTTCCCACACCACCTAGTACACAGACAACACCCTTCCCACACCACCTAGTGCACACCCAACAAACACCATCCCCACACCACCTAGTGCACACCCAACAAACACCCTCCCCACACCACCTAGTGCACACCCAACACCCTCCCCACACCACCTAGTGCACACCCAACACCCTCCCCACACCTAGTGCACACCCAACAAACACCATCTCCACACCACCTAGTGCACACCCAACAAACACCCTCCCCACACTACCTAGTGCACACCCAACACTCTCCCCCATACCACCTAGTACACACCCAACAAACACCCTCCCCACACCACCTAGTACATGTACAGCAAACACCCTCCCTATGCTACCTAGTACACACACAAAACCACCCGCATTTGGGGCAGACAACACGAGGTGAAACCATCAATTGGAGCAGGTCTCAGAGGAGCCTGAGCCCCCATCTGAATCATAAATGGGAAGGGAAGTTTCAAATAATCAGGTTATATGACTTAATTCATGCCTTAAAAATAGTACTTGGGCCCTTTTGGATACAATACAATGAAGGCAGGTAGAATGAGGGTTGACGGGTTTGGGGTGGTTAGTAGGAAAGGACATTCAGCTGCTTTGTAAGCAGTGAAGTGAGGCATATGGTAAGGCATGCTGTGAGGCATGCAGTCAGACACACAGTGAGGCATGCGGTGAGACATGCAGCAAGGCATGCAGTCAGACACGCAGTGAGACATGGAGTGAGACGCACACTGTGGCACACGCAGAGACATGCAGTGAGACACAGAGTGAGGCACAGAGTGAGGCACGCAGTGAGGCATGCAGTGACATATACAGTGAGGCATGCAGTGAGATATACAATGAAGCATGCAGTGAGACATGAAGCAAGGCATGCAGTAAGACACACTGTGGCACATAGAGAGACATGCAGTGAGACACAGAATGAGCATGCAGTGAGACATGCAGCAAGGCAGCAGTAAGACATACAGTGAGGCATGCAGTGAGACACACAATGAGGCATGTAGTGAGACATACAGTGAGACATGGAGTGAGGCATGCAGTGAGACATGCAGTGAGGCATGCAGTGAGACATGCAGCAAGGCAGCAGTAAGACATACAGTGAGGCATGCAGTGAGACACACAGTGAGACACGGAGTGATGCATGCAGTGAGACACACAGTGAGACATGTAGTGAGGCATGCAGTGAGACACACAGTGAGGCATGTAGTGAGACATGCAGTGAGGCACACAGTGAGACACGGAGTGATGCAGTTCCTGATGGTGAGAAACCCAGAGAATACTGGAAGGGAGGCTGACTGCCAGACAGCAGGCTCCCTGCGGGGCAGGCTGGCTTGTGGGCATTGTGGCATTTAAGGGTAAGTCTGAAGTTACTGACAGGACTCTCTGAGGTCTGTTTTGACCATCAGTGCTCTCTCCTCAGCATTGTAGATTAGCTGTGAGATGTTGGTTTAACTCACCATAAACTGCACTGTCACAGGTTTATGCCCGTCATATTAATTACATAACTTACAAGAGACAACAGGGAATAAACATATATTTTCTTCCACAAGGAAACCAGGGAGAAAATTCTGAGACCAATTTCCAATACAATAAGCACTTGCTTATGGATTTTACCTAGGGACCCACAGAGTCCCAGGCCTTGTTTACATTAACAAATGTATCATCTGCGCTCACTGCTGAGACGGGGCACTTGCATACCGTCCCTCCTTCACAAGGGTCTTTGTCCTTGCTCTGTTTGGTTTTAAAGTTTGATTGGTTGGGTGAATTGAAATCATATAAATAAATACTTCTGGGTCATGCCAAGGACTATGTTTACTAAAGACTTAGGGTTGCTTATTTCTTGCCCACTGGGGATGCACATTACTGATTTTTCTGTATGAGTTTATTTAAAAACCCTTAAAAACAGCAAGATCACGTGCCTCTTTCCCTCAGATCCTGGTAACCACATTACATCTGTGTTCTCCCTCCCACAGGTAGCTTTGCTGCGTTTGTTTTTCTAATGTTGAGGGTTTTATACTTTGCTTTTGAATCATTTAGAGTCAACTTAAATTAGATACTTAAAATATTAACCTACATCTCTTGACACTCCATACAACTCATGGTGGTGAGGCCACAGATTAAATACAAGTCTTAGACATTTCTCATCCTTGCTGGTAAGACAGCAAACAGGATGGCTCCGGAAACCATTTGGAATGATCTGTAATAAGCAGATCTGATTATAAACTGGAGTGTGTAAAGTTATGAACTAATGTTTATAGTGACACTATTCAAAGTAGTTATAAAGAGGAAACTGAAATACCTATCAGTGATCAATGGAGAGACAGCACAATGAGATCAAATATTGCTGAGCTGGCATCTCCATACCCGCCCCCCCAGCCCCCCACCCCCCGACAAAAGGTCCTGCTTTGCCACTCCCTTCTGAGAATCCAGAGGAAACCTGGTGGAGCAAGTCAGAAGCCTGGCCTGTAGCACACCTCCAGATGGAAAAATAAACTTTGAGTCAGAACTGCACTGTGTCTAGAGAGGTGGAAGTCTGGACTGAGCCTCCATCAGAAGAGTGAACCCCAAGCGTACAAGACTGTGCTGCGCACCTCTCCCTGAAAAGGACCACCCAGATGCGTGAATGGCTTCTGCTGCTACCCAGGAAGGAGTATCCAGAAAATCACTTTAGGCATTTAAGGACAGGTCACCAACTGTGTATCAGCAAATGCAATGTATCACATTCATCTTCCCAAGGACATAAGTCACATGAACATCTCAAAAGATGCAGAAAGGCCTCTAGTGAAGCCTTCTTCCTCTATGGAGACAATCAGTGTAGTGGTGCAAAAGTTTTCCCCTGGTCCCAACCACGTTTCCTTTACGAGAATTTCCCTTAACAATATTTTGCTATGCAAATTGTATACTGGCAACTCCTCCTCATAGGATCTGTGGTTTGAGAAAGTGGGAGGTGACAGGGGGAGGGGGACAGCAGGGACAGCGATGGACTTGGAATGGACCCACTCCATTGCCGGTTAAGATACCATCATCCACATCAGCATGTATAGCATAGTGTTTTCTAGCAGAAGGCTAAAATGGCTAATGATTTCACTACTAATAGCTTGAAAAGAGTTTTGATGAAAGAAATCCTGTTGGAGCTCTGGTGGTTTATGTGTCTTTTTTAAAAAGCGGGAAAAAATACTTTCAAAAAAGTGGAATAAGTAGTTACAGTTATATAGTACTGATGCCTTGAGTGGGACATGGAAAGAGAGAAGGCAAATGATCTCTAGAATAAGGAAGTAAAACTATCATGATACTAGTGGCCAAACAGATGTAAGAGCCAGAACATGGGATTACATCCCACAATGGTGATGTCTACATTCAGGATGAGTCTTCCTACAGCAAAAACATTAATGGAGATAATCCCTCACAGTTATGACTTGAGACAAACCTAATCTAAACAATATTTGATTGAGAATTTTTCTAGGACACTCCATACTGAGCCAATTTGAGAATTAAAATTAACCATGACCCATAGGTTACATAGGTATATACAGGGTATATAAGATACCTCAGTTAGGGTTACTATTGCTATGATGAAATACCATGATTTAAAGCATCTTGGAAAGGAAATGGTTTATTTTGCTTAAAGTTAAATATAATACTCCACCATCAAAGGCAATGAGGGTAGGACTTCCAGCAAGGCAGGAACCTGGAAGCAAGAGCTAATGCGGAGGCCATGAAGGGGTGCTGCTTGCTGGCTTGCTCCCCATGGCTTTCTTGATCTGCTTTCTCATAGAATCCAGGGTCCATCCAGCCCAGGGATGGCTCCCACAATGGGCTGGGTCCTCCCGCATCAGTAACTAAGAAAAAGTCTTACAGCTGTATAGAAGCATTTTTTTCAACTGATGTTCTATGGTTCATAGGAGGCCAACTATGTCTATGAACTCATCTAGAAGTAACTTCCCTAGTTTAAGTGCGGTCCAGTTACAACATATGAAAGTTGAGTAGTTGAGTAACTGGTAAATTACACCCTAGCCTACTGGTAAAATACACCAAGTGAGAAACAAACAATGACAGCTTCCAAGATTGCTACAATCTGGCTCAGACAGTAGCCACACCCAGTGGACAATGGGAATCATCACTACCATTAAAAATGCCCCTGTCATATTTCCTTGCTTCCTTAAATAATCCAGACTTTTCCAATTGAGAAACATTTGTTATTCCCATTTTACATAACAGAAAAAGTATTGTAAAAAAATTTCATTTCATTTCTACAATCATTTAGTAAAATGTTTATCACATACTACCACAGCAATAAGATAAATCCGTAGACCTTACAAATACAAAAAGACTGAGATTTTGAGAAGCTGGGTGACCTACATAAGATGGCACAAAGAGCTAAGATTGGAGCCAAGCCATGTCTATAAATGACTTCCCTAGAGCTGGCCCAATTGTGTTTGCCGCCAGAAGTCTCCAGAACGAGGTAAAACCATCATGATACAGTGTTTGAGCGTGGCTCAGAGGGATGAGCAAGCAACAGTTGGCTCGCTCGCTCCCATGCTGACCCCGTAACTGGGTTAGCAACAGAACGAGGGGCAGACAGCCTGGCTGTAGGATGTCCACAAACATTACCTTCTTTAAAATTCAGTGGTAGCCTTCCAAAAGACTAAATTAATATACTTCAAAATAGTCTGTCCATGTATTTGCTTAACAATGAGATGATTTCAAATTATCTAATTTACATTTCAGTACTAGAAGAAATTTAAATGACAAAGAGCACGTCAAAAATATTTGATTTCACGTAATGATTAGAATATTTTAATTCTCTTTGTCTATAATGGTAACCTAAAGAAGAGAATCATCTCTAATAAATGGTGCACACTGGACTAGCCTTCTTTTCCTTAATAAAGAAGCTACTGAACTGAAATATATGCACAAAATCAGAAGTTCCAAGCATCTAATATTTAAATAATTTACATGTACATTCACCTGTGAATTCTCACACATAATTTAACATTCTAAGATATGTCAATCCACACTATTTTGCATCAAGTGTTTTTATTTTAATGCATGAAATAATGCTCATTCAATTGTAACATCTAGTGTTTTCTAAAAATACACAGAATCTGTTATTGTCGTTAAAATTCATTGTATTGTACAGAACAAAATTATAAAACATACGTATTTTACAGTGCTTCTTCAAGTTTCACCTTTAAGAGAAATATGTGAAGTATGAATAACTTCTCTGCAGCCATGACAGGTATGTATGGTGATGGAACTGAGTGTTAAACATTACAGTTACCACACACATAGGCACACTGGCAAACATGCTTATTCTCAGAGCATAGTGACTAATATGACAACAAATTTGAAAAGGCAGATAAAGGAAAAGAGAAGGTGAAATGTGAGGACAAGAATTTAAAATCTTGAACAGCAGGTGGAGAGGGAGATCAGATATATATGTGCCCCTATGGATGGGTCCAAAGGAAATGAGAGGGAGACAGAGTTCAGCTCAATTATAAAGAACAATTAGTTAATGGGTGACAAAAAACCCTATCTCCAGAGAAGCTGAGTTCTAGTTAGTAAATGTACTCAGGCATGAACTAGCTCAAAAACTGGAAAAATTAGCTTCACAGGTTCAATTCATCCTGCAGATGTTTTTTTTGGGATCACTGCCACCCTCCTCATTTCTGCATGGCTCGTGGCTCCTTAGGTATCAGAGCAAGCATAGGATATTGCATGCACAAAAACCCTGAAAAGTTTACTATCTCTTAACATGAAGTATTTTTAGACTCTTGTGAAGAGGACACAGGAACTGAGGAATTATATAAAAACCTGAATAAGATACCGATAAGGGAATGGTTATCTGGTATTTGGAAACAGGGGTGATATACCACATTGGGTACTATGAACTGGGTACCATGGCTTCTTGATGGCCAAGTCAACCCAAACAAGCTGGTGGGCAGAGTGAAACTCATACTGCGTTCTGTTTTGAAGTTGTGTACAGCGATGTGTGCAGCGATGTGTGTCTTATACAAGAAGAACCAAGAGGACACCACTGGGCTGTGCATGTCAAGACAATGTTTATAAAATAACTTAGCTAAGATCCCACAGCACAGATGGTCCTCCTGGAGCACCACCTTCCCCAAGCCCAGTATGACTGCATTTATGACAATGAGAATGGATACAAGATTGCCTGCAGGTTATGATGCTTCTGAAAATGATGAGCACTAACCTCTCATAATGAAACACATGTCAACTGGCATATCAAAAACTCTGAGAAGTAATGTCAGTTAAAAAAAAAATCAATCCACAATTGTCCATGTAACATTATAAAACACAGCATTTTCCAAAGTAGTTTACCTTTGGGATTTCTATCTTAAGAACTTAGAGTGAGTACATACCATGCATGTTCTTTTGGGTCTAAGTTATCTTACTCAGGATGTATTAGCCAAAAGAAAAAAGAAAAACAAAAAAAAAAAGTATAGAATACCCAAGATACAGTCCACAGAACTCAAAAAGGTCAACAAGCTGAAGGGACCAAATGAGGACACCTCAGTCCCACTTGGGAAGAGAGAAAAAAAGCAATCACAAGGGGGGAGGGAGGGAGGGACCAGGAAGGGAAAGGGGATGGTGGGGGGGGGGGGGGACATGATTTCGTATTGGGTGAGGGAAAAGGACTGAAGCCCTGAGGACCAGCAGAAAGAATGGGAACAGACAACTTCGGGAAGTAGGAGGCTGGGGGTACCCTCCAGAATGTACCAGAGACCTGGGAGGGGAGAGACTCTCAGGCCTCAAAGGAATGGAGGGACCTTAGACAAAATGCCCAACAGTAGAGAGAGGGAAAGTATAGAGCCCACCTCCAGCAGGAAGACAAGGCATCAAGTGAGGGATGGGGTTGCTATCCCACAGTCAAAACTCTGACCCATAATTGTTCCTGCCTGAAAGAACTGCAGGGGTAGAAATGGAGAGGAGCCTGAGGAAAAGAAGGGCCAGAGACAGACCCAAAGTGGGATCCAGCTCAAGGGGAGGCCCCAAGGCCTGACACTATTACTGAGGCGACGGAGCGCTCACAAAAAGGCCTATCATGACTGCCCTCCGAAAGACCCAACAAACAGCTGAAAAAATTAGATGCAGATATTTGCACCCAACCAATGAACAGAAGCTGCTGACCCCTGTGGTTGAATTAGGGAAAAGCTGGAAGAAGCTGAGGGGGAGGGCAACACTGTAGGAGAACCAGCAGTCTCAATTGACCTTGACCCTCCCCACCACCCAAGATCTCTCAGACACTGGATCACCAACCAGACAGCATACACCAGCTGATATCAGGTCCCCGACACATATACAGCAGAGGACTACCGTGTCTGGGTTCAGTCAGAGAAGATGCACCTAACCCTCAAGAGACTGGAGGCCCAAGGGGGTTTAGAAATCTGGTGGGTGGAAGGTTTAGGGGTAGGGACATCCTCATGGAGACAGGGGAGCAGGGAGGGGTTATGGGATGTGGAACAGTCAGAAGGGTGGACTGGGAGGGGAACAAAATCTGGAGTGTAAAAAAAAGATTTAACAAATTTTTTCTTAAAAAGAACTTACTTTAATGTATCACTTAACTACTCATCTGGGAACTTAACTCTATTCAAAGTCATTTGTAATATTTCTAGATTAGAAACTCATTCAAAGCACAAATGTTTTCCTACAACACATTTTGGCATATCACTAAGCACATATGATATTAGTCAATAATGAATTGAATTGTTCAATCTAGAAGATTTAACTAATCCACGAGCTATGGATACTATTAATTTCATTAATTAAAATAGTTTTAATTATTTTTGTGTAAAGAAAACACAAACTGAGTTCTCTTTGTACTGAATTCACTGGGCACAAAGCAAGATAAAAAACCTTACACAACTGCACTGCAAGTGTAATCCATCTGCTCAATGGACATTCATAATATGAATTCAAGAAGTGGAATAATAAGATAAGCAATTGACAAATATGATCTGACAGGCTATACACACACAGACACATACAGAGACCCAAACACACAGAGAGACATACATATACACACACACAGACACATACATATACACACAGCAGACATACAGACAGATACAAATATGCACACACACATATATGTACACATACAGCCATAAACTACACATATACATGTACACAAAGACAGACACAAACACATACTCACAAGCACACACACACATAGACATACACACACATAGAGACACACACACATACAAAGAGACATACACATATACACACAGACACACAGACATGCACACACAAACATTCACATACACAGACACACAGAGACAAACACAAAGACACATACACAGGCACAGACACACACAGACAAACACACACACAGACAAACACACACACACAGAGACACATTCACACATACATGTACACACACAGACATATACACACAAAAACATACACATACAGACACACATGTTCATGCATACACAGTCACACACAGAGACACACACATACACAAACACAGATATACACAGACACACACAGAGAGACACAAACACACACATATACACACACACACATATATACACACAGACATACACACACAAACATGCACAGACACACACACAAACACATACACAGGTAGACAAACAGAGACGCATTCACACATACATGTATACACACAGAGACATACACACACAAAAACATGCACACAGAGACACACATGTGTGTGCATGCACACACAGATACACATGTGCATGCAAACACAGTCATACCCAGACACACAGGCATAGACATACACATACACAGACACGGATACACACAGACACTCACCCACACAGACATAAACATAAACAAACACAAACACAGAAAGACACATTCACACATAAATGTGCACACAGACACACACAGACACAAATACACACAGACACACATGTGCATGCACACACAGACACACAAACACACACATACATGTACACACACACACACAGAGAATCACACACACACACAAACACACACAGGATTAATGAGTTAAAATGGCAGCGAAAGCCAATTACCTGAAGAAGGTGACAAAGAACTGCACAAGATCCATGATCGTATTGTGTTGTGAAAACGCAATCTGAAAAATCAAAATAACAGAAAGTTTGAGGTTTACTGAGCCTAAATTCTTCAAAAGCTGTAGTGATGTCTCACAGTATTTACAAACATGTTATTTCTAAATCAGCAAAACAGTAGGACTTCCCATACTATAAATCAAATGCAGGCTAATGTGCAAGCTGTATTTGAAAACTATTAATCATTAATGAGTGTCATTACATAGGTATTAATAAGGACTGCTATGTAGATTATGATATTAAGCAGTAAAGACCTATGGTAAAATTAAGCCAGAAACATGAGCTGGGAGCTGCACATGAAATGAGAAGACATACTAAATGCACTTACAGAGACTTGCAGGCAAATTTCTTTAATAATGGTCATGTTTTCAATTAACACGGTTGATAATTACTTGTTTATAAGAAACCAGGAAAGCACATGGTTGCACACATTTTGCTCTGTACACTGAAACAATATGCTACTTCTTGTTATAATTTCATCTTTCTTGAGGAACTGTCATATACCATGAGGTGACAGCATGGCGACTGGGCAGAGAACAGCACACTAGACATGACACCACACATAATTAGTTTCTGAACTTAACTTGTAAACTTAAATATAATAACATTCATTTCCAACAAGTTTCTTAAAAAGTGAATTATAAAGAGTTTATACAAAAACTGAGAAAACATATTTAGTTTAGAGTAGCTACTGATGGAAATATTTTAAAAGGTGAAAGAAAGAATTGTTTTAAAAATAGAAAAGATATTTATGTTTTTATTGCAGGGGTAAGAATCTGGTGGAAAAGTAGTTTGTCAAAACTTTACATTTGATGCCTTGAACGTTAGGAAAACACTAGATATCACAATTAAGAACTATCTGGATGAAGCTGGGGCGGTGGTGGCGCACGCCTGTAATCCCAGCACTCTGAGAGGCAGAGGCAGGCAGATTTCTGAGTTCGAGGCCAGCCTGGTATACAGAATGAGTTCCAGGATAGCCAGGGCTACACATAGAAACCCTGTCTCGAAAAAACCAAAAAAAAAAAAAAAAAAAAAAAAAAAAAAAAAAAAAAAAAAAAAAAAAAAAGAACTAACTGGATCATCTTTTAAAAGTTAACTTTTTGAAATCATACTAAAGCATTTATCTAGGTTATAGGATGACCTCAGACAGCACAAGGAATATCTACAAAAGAGCAGGGGGCAAGGAGGTGTAAAGAAAGCTCCTGTCAATACCGGAGCTCTGTGCCACCAAGTAGATCTCCTTCAAACCAAGAAGACTGCAGCAAACCAAGAAAGGAAGGAAGAAATCCTGCGTAAAATGTCTTCAATAAGAGACACCTAGTAAACTTTCTAAAAGAGACATTAAATGCTGCTTAGGATCTCTGTGGGCTGCGGAATGTACCAACAGGGAAAACAGAAGAAAGCCATTATCACTGGAAACCGCTTGTGTGTTTGGCATTTCAGAGACACTGGAGAGGAGTGTTCTGGCCTGTTATCAGAACAACAATAAAGGGGTGTGAAATTAGAAAAGCTAAAACCACCTTGTAACAGCTCCGAGTCTGCTGCTAGCTAGCCCCTCCCCTCGGAATTTTGAAGGAAGAGGACCTGAGTACAGAGGACATGTAGGGTTTGTCCTGATGCACGAGCTGAAATATCATTCCCATGCTTTGTGAAAACATCATAATCTTTCTTAGTTTGTTACTGATGGAACATACACTTACCTCGAGTTTTAGAGCTTCTAGTACTTTTCATCATAACTCTACCTTGTAGACCCTTCCACACATAATTTAGCCAAATGTTCTTAAAAGCATAGATATGCCAACAGGTGTCTCTGCTTCATTTATACCAATTATTTATCTTTTGGCTTTGTTGTGGACCCACAAAGACCAGGATAACTGTATGAAAATTATTTACACCAGCTCCAATTAGATTCTGTGCCCCACTAAAGTTACTGTCACTTTGTTGGTCATTCCTACCACATGTTCATCAGTTAGAGAACCCCAATCCTTCTGTTCATCATGGTCACAGTGATGCTGGCACTGCACAGGGGAATGGACACGAGCAGATTTGGATGTATGTGTGATGCTGTGCGACTTTTCCTTCACAGTGTGTTACACTCTGCTAAGCACTCCTAGCTGAGTTCCTCCCACTTTAAAAACTGGGATCCCTTGTTTTCCATCTTCAGACAAACTCTCTGCTTTTGCTTGATTTTTCAGTCTAGTGGTTAAATCTCCAACGCCGAGCCTGACTTCACTTTGCTAGCTTGCTTTTCAAACTCTACATGTTATGAATTGTTCCAGCACATTTTTAGAATTCTGCAGAGACCCCTCCCTCAAATCTGCTACTGGGCTGGGCAAACCCACTCTGCTCTCTCTCTCTCTCTCTCTCTCTCTCTCTCTCTCTCTCTCTCTCTCTGGTGATTCATCCTGTGTGGTTCCAGAGAACATCTGGAGCTCTGGGGTTTCCCTCTTGCCTCTCTCCTCCTCCTGCGGACACACTGGGGTCACAACTTACATCTGTGGTTTAGCCGAGTCTTCTGTGTTTTGGCATTCGTGGAACTACTATATTGATTAAATTGCTTGACACTGATGTCTTATTTTACAATCCAGTTACTCTAACTCTTTGGAACTATGGTAAATCACGGATATATAAACCGTGCTAGCAGTGTTCCACGGACTAAACATTTGAAAGCTTTCCGTTGGTTAACTTTCTTTTGTTACATTTGAAAATACAGTTTTAGTTAAATTTTACTTGAATCTCCATTGCTCCAGACTATGCTTCAATTATGGAAAAATCAATTCTCTCTGTAGAGTTTACATTCTTGGTTTCCCAAATAATCTATGGATTATAGACAGATTCCTTTTAAAATCTTCTATCTCCTGATTACTTTTTTGGCTTATGTCTTTTTGAAAGTTCAGGCTGTGGTTTGTCTATAGTTCCTCTGTCCAAACTATCCTTATATTTTATTGTTTTATAATTTATCCTAAATTAACTCACAATCAGTAACTGTAACTCCATTTGCTTGCTATGTAGCCAGCTCACGTTGCCCATTTAATGCCCTTTGTGGCATTTCCCGGCACAGTGGACTCAGACAACAGCACTGGTCACCACTTTTGGGTAAGTCCCAGCACCTCTGCCATATTTTTCAGCGCCACTCTCGCACAAATGTCTCTCACTAAGAAAAAGGTACAACCAATGATCATAATAAAATTAGGTGGGCACCGAACAAGCCCAGATGTGTATAGTATACCTGCCCTGAAGTGGGTAATAGCACTTCAAACTTGAAAACAAAAATCACTATTTAAGGTGAGGCACATGTAAAGAAGATATCTGTATTTTTCAACATTTGCCTGAAAACATTTGAATAAATAAAATGTTTAGAAGGGATTCTACAAATTATCGTCATGATGTGAGACAGTCAAGGGCTCTAAAACTAGAATTAATTATGGTTTCTATCTGCATCTATTATTTAAGTTGTTGTAAGAAATATAAATGTTGGTAGGGAGGGTCTGGGCAGAGAAGGAGGAGGGACAGGGAGGGGGCAGGATCAGGTATGGGAAGGGACTGGAGAGAAGTACAGAGGATCAGGAATGGAATCAATATGTAGCAGTGGGGGATGGGGAACTGGGAGAAGGTTCTAGAATGTCCCAGATGCCAGGGAAGTGAGAGGCTCCCAGGACCCAACAGGGATGACTTTAGCTGAAATTTGGAGAAAAGTGGAGCTAGAACCTGTAGGGATCACCTCCAGTAGATAGGCACCGCCCCCAGTAGAGGGATGGTGCCACCCACCCATCTCAAAACTTTTAACCCAGAATGGTTACTGTCCAAAGGAAAGACAGGGACAAAAAAAAAAAAAAAAAAAAAAAATGGAGCACAGACTGAAGGAAAGGCCGACCAGAGACTGCCGCACCTAGGGATCCATCCCCTTTGCAGACACCAAACCCTGACACTGGATGCCAAGAAGTACTTCCTGACAGGAGCCTGATATGGCTCCCCAACCCCCGCCAACCCCACCCTGAGAGGCTCTGCCAGCATTTGACTAATACAGATGCAGCTACAAGACCAGAAGAAAACAAATTACCTGTAATTCCCCCCCAAATTAACACTGTTTTACTCCGGGAACAAAATACCCACAAAAGGAGATACAGAGACAAAGGGTGGAGCAGAATCTGCGGGAAAAACCATCCAGAAACTACCCCACCTAGAGATCTATCCCATATACAAATACAAAACCCAGACACTATTGTGGATGCCCACAAGTGCTTGCTGATTGGAGCCTGATGTAGCTGTCACCTGGGAGGCTCTGCTAGTGCATGACAAATACAGAGGGGGACACTCTCAGCCAGCCATTGAACTGAACATAGGGTCCCCAATGGAGGAGCTAGAGAAAGGATCCAAGGAAGTGAAGGAGTTTGCAGTGCCATAGGAGGAACAACAATAAAAGTCATCTAGTACTCCCAGAGCTCCCAGGGACTAAACCATCAACCAAAGAGTACACATGGAGTTACACATGGCTCCAGACACATATGCAGCAGAGGATGGCCTTGTTAGACACCAAAGAGAGGAGAGGCCCTTGGTCCTGGAAAGGCTCAATGCCGCAGTGTAGAGGAATACCAGGACAGGGAAGCAAGAGAGGGTTGAGTGGGGAGCAGGGGGAGGGGAGATGGCTTATGGGATTTTGGGGGGGGAGAGGGAAGGGGTAACCAGGAAAAGGGACATTTGAAATGTAAATAAAGAATATATCTAATTTAAAAAAGTTAAGAAAATGATAACCTGGAATTTCTCACAAACTAAACTGCATAAAATACTTGAATATTGAAATCCTAACTGAACACTTAGATTGACGTCTGCCTTCCACAATAAATTATTATGGGCAGGCAAACTGGTCAGAACCAGTGTGTGTGGAAAATGGCTTTGGAAATACAAACTGCCTCAGGAGACAATCTTGAGGCGCCAAGCCTCCCTCAGGAGCTGCAGGCACATTCTGGCAGGGGCGGGTTAAGAGGCTTCCATTTTCTTCAGTGGTGCAGCCACTGTTAGGTTGTCTGGGTTTACACATCCTTGCAAGCAGCTCCATTAAAGCAGCTGGGCAGAAAAGACACAAACAAAAGATACAGAAATAGGAGCAGTCCTGAAGGCTTGCATAAGAATGGCCAGGCTAGGCTTAACTGTCTGAATGGCTGCAACCAGTGCAAGAAACAGCTTGAGAAGGAGTGTGTGTCACTGAGTGCAGGCTTTGTGGCCACACCAGCTCTAGTCTCTCTTTTTCTCCCTGTCTGCTGCTTGCAGATCAGGATGGAAGCTCTCAACTCCATGTCTGCAGTGGCCTGAGGGCTCCAGTGATGTGCTTGTCTTTGAACCACTTCTACTCTGAGCCCAGGGATTACATAAGTGAAGAATTTTATATGGGTGCTGGAATCCAAATTCAAGTCCTCATCCCTATGGGATGAGTGCTTTCACCCAAGGAGCTATTTCACAGCTGCAAATAATGATTCTCAATAATGACTGGAGACTCTGCACGTCACTTCTGTGCTAGGCAACCAGCAGATGCTACAGTGTTGCAAAATGACTGCTCTACTCAACAGTGGGCTCAAGAATATCGTACCCATCTTTCAAAATGTTTCTTTACCTGAGATTTCCTGTAGAAAACAGTGTAACAGGCAGGCATGGAAATCACTACTCCGTGAAGTCCACTGTCAGATACCACACTAGCTTGGAGAAATAACATTAGCTGAGGCAAACTGGAGAACAAATGTGTCCCCAACAGGATGTGCCGGAAAGGTAAATCCTCAGACTCATCCATTAGCGGTATTGGACATACAGAATTTTGGCTAATTGGGGTCACAGAGTGAGCCCTACGATGGTATTGGTGGCTTTATAAGAAGAGGCAGAGAGATTCCTGGACCCATTCCCTCTCTTGTTACATGATGGAGCCTACCAGGACATAACACAACAAAAAGGTCCTTGCCGCATGCCAATACTTTTTTAATGGACACCAGACCACTAAAACTGTGAAAAAGAAATGTGCCTTACACATTGTTCAGATTTTAAGATTCTGTCGTGAAGAAGAAAATAGATTTCAACTCAAGATGTCCACTTATAAGGTGTTAATTTATTAATGCACTGATTATTAAACTAAGAATCTATCATATTCAAGGTCTGGTACCAGGTGTGTGAATATATTGATTGAAAAAATTAAAATTCTTACTTGGGGAGGAACCAATTGATGGTAATAATAATACTATGTGTTGAAATGTACTAAGTGCCAAAAGGATGTAAGAACAGGAAAAAAATCTCCATGCTGTATTTACATGTCTAGGTTATGAACTCACACTTTCAGAAAACTGTCTCAAAACGGGCGAAATGCTTAGATTAGATGTTACAGAAAGAAAAAGTTAACAGAAGAAATGTAATGTTTTATTAGGTTCAAGTGTATCTGGCTGTTCTCATCTTTCCCCAGCAGAAACAGCTGCAACTTCCAGCCCTCCCTACTGAGATAGGGCGGCCTTGCAAAGGGAGGAAAGGCTGGGGAGGGGGATCATTTAAATCCATCTGGGCAGCTGGTTTTCAAAGAGCTGATTGCAGATCATCTGCATCGCCATGATTATCACACTCTGTTACAACACTAAAGCGGTGCCTTCCTTCTTACTCTGAGTACTATGCAAACAACGTCTACACTAATCTGAAATTATCTATTTTAGAGGTTAATGTGAAGACTCTCCAGTAAAATACAGGCTGCAAGATAATAGTGATTTCATTCTTATTTTACACTACTAAAACAACATTTCAAACAATATTTGGTACGTGGTAGTGGAAAGCATTTAATTAAATTTTTGGGAATGAAATCTACAGCAAAATTTAGCACCAGAGTATTCTTGGGGCTTTCAGCTATCCATAAAGATAAAGATAAAAAAAAAAACACCTAGATACTATGACAAAAACATTTTAAATCATTTATTCTATTTATTTATGATGTTGATATGTATGATAGATTTGATGCTACTGGAAAGAAATATTTGAGTGTAAAGTATATATTTCTAGTTAATAAGGTATTAATTTGAATTGTAAAATGCATAAAATATTCTGGAATAAAATTTCAGAAATGTATTTCAATGCCCTAGCCAGTAGTTTCCTTCCTTCTATCAAGCCTCCCCAGCCTAAACTGGTCTCAAACTCTCACCTCCTGCAGCCCAGGCTGGTCTCAAACACTATGTAGTTGAGAAGCTGAGGACGTCCCTGTACTCCTAACCATGCTGCCTCTACTACTAAATTCTGAGATTATCCACAAGCACACCTCGCTCAAATCTGAAATGCCATTTCTTTACATATGAGATTGTATATGAGATTGCTCTACTAGAATGACCTCTCAGTTGACCGTGTGTAAAGATCAGAGAAACAATCAATAAGAATAAAATTCTAAACTTGTAGTTTGCTCAAAAGTATTTCCTCAGGATACAAAATATTTCTAATCCTAAAATCTATAAATATCTGATTATAAAGATTTCTATTGATTCTATGCCATAGCTGGAACACAGCTCACAATAAATAATCAATATTTTCCATTTACTTTCTGTGGTCGTTCCAAAGAAAAATATCACATGTTTATATACCTTACATTTAAATGTTTCAAAACATTAACTAGTATAACTGAATCTTTAGTTTTCTTTACCCTGTAACAACTTAATTAAATCACACAGTGACGATTGGAAGAACGACTATCCAAATCCAGGACTGTTTATGCTGCGATTTTAGATTTTACAATATCCTCAGTCCTCTGAGAAACTGAAACAACGGCTCACAGAAACAAAGCTCAGCTGGAAGCCGGAGAGAATTCACTCCACCCTAACTCCTGAGCATGGGTGCGTGTAGAGATCTGAAATAGAATTTGACAGAGACTACATTTTATGAATTTATTACAATTGATGGTTTTCAATCATATGATCTGATTTAAAGAAGTTGTATGAAGTGGACTTGGAAAGAGAATTCTCCACAACATGATATTTACCCTAAAATGTCAGAAATTTTTAAAGAAACAGCTCTTATTTATAAAGGACGCATTGATGTGTTTGTGCAAAATGTCAGCTCCCATGCATAGTTACGTTCTGATATGACGCTGGAGATAAGCTGGAAGTGCAGGGAAGGGATGTGCTGAGATTATCAGGCATGTCTGACACACTGGAAGTGAATGAGGTTGTTTCATGTTGCTGTTTGGATTATGGCATTTCTGAATGCTGACATAAAACAGTTTTATATAATGGAAGTTAGAGGACTAGCCAGACCTTAGAAAGAAACCTGATATGTAATATTCCTATTTAATTTAAAAAAAATAAGTATAGTCCCATTTGAGAGAATTTGTTTTAACTGTCTTAATAACTGGATAAATTATCACTCTGAAAATTTATTTATTGCACTAAAGTTAGTTTAGGCTCAATAAAGCACTCCAGAAGTTTTTACCACAGACAGTTTCTATAAAACTGCCACTGAGTTTAATGTAGAATTTTGTTTTAAAAGAAACAGAAGTATATCTGCAAAACCTTCCTTTACTAAGCCTTAAGGGAAGTAAGTAAGGAGGAACCTCCATAACTCTAAGACCACCCTGGTTGTGCTCAGATTCGCCATGCTGGCCTTGACTGTATGATCTACACTGTTAAAATGCAGGCAGCTCCTCAGGGCCCTGGACAGCCTCAGTCTACCTAGAATAGCTGTAACCATTTTGACATCTAAGGGGGTTTATGTGACTTTCAGGGAGTGGGGGAGGGGGGCTGAAAAGGGGAAATCATTTGAAATATAAATAAAAAATATATCGAATAAAAAAAAAGATTTAAAAAAAATTCACGAGAAGTCTGCAAAAAAATAAAAATAAAAATTATCCATTGAGGACCTGAACAATAAACCAAAGAACGGGTGTATTTTCTTCTTAACCTTTGTAAACCATGTTTCACTGAGAACACTTCAGTTCTTCCTAAAGGCCGATATGCTTCAATGTGAAAACAATACTGATTTTGAGTGTACAGAAGTGAACTAAACAACTACCATTATGTTTTGAATACACCTTTCAATAAAATTATTGAAATGCAAAAAAAAAGTATAAAAGGTTCTTTTAAATTAATTATTATGTGCTGAGGTCAACTATGATAATCTATCTTAAGAGTATAGACTTCTTCCCAATAATTAGCATAGTGCTTGTTGCTAACATGTTGTGAATAACTGATAAAATAGTATGTTTTTAAAATGCTAAAAGAGAAAGCTGATCATTTAATCTAACAAGGCCATTTTTCTAGAATACAGCATGAGAAAGAACACCCGGACAATGCTTCGTAAATGTTACACAGATTATTCTCATTATAAGTATTTGAATGCTATTTATAAAACTGATTATTTGGATCATGCTTGCAGCTAAGAAATGGCTTACTGGGCCGCCAGTGGCCTTCTCCTGGTTTAAGGCACTTGGCTGCTTTCTTTTTTTTTTTTTTTTTTTTATTTGATATAATTTATTTACATTTCAAATGATTTCCCCTTTTCTAGCCCCCCCCACTCCCCGAAAGTCCCGCAAACCCCCTTCTCTTCCCCTGTCCTCCCACCCACCCCTTCCCACTTCCCCGTTCTGGTTTTGCTGAATACTGTTTCACTGAGTCTTTCCAGAACCAGGGGCCACTCCTCCTTTCTTCTTGTACCTCATTTGGCTGCTTTCTTAACCCCTCACCCTAACTGCAGCTTTCTTTATGCAGATGAGGAGCTTCTCCAGTTTGCTCTGAAGACATCTGTCCCTCTCTCTGCCTCATCCATACCCACGCTTACAAAGCTTCAGTGTTTCTCCATCACTTCTCACTCGGATGCCAACCATCTTAAAATGCACATAGCTGTCTGCTAGGTTGGATAGCCTACTCGCTCCCCTCTGCCTCCCTCCATCCCTCTCTCCTAATGACATTTTGTCAGCTCCCAGAATTAGCACAGGTCATTAATACTCTGTACCTTATCTGCCACAAACTGTTCCTTCCTGTCCCCTCTTGTCCCCTACATTCTTTTTTTTTCTCTTGGAGGCTTCATTGTAAACTGGAATGTTCAGTCTGAAGCAAGCCCCAAAATGGCAGTGCTAGTGGCAATGTTCTAAAGAAAAGGACAAGGGGCAGGTAAACCGGGAAGACTGGGTAATCAAGGCTAAATTTAGCCAGTCTGTTACCTAGAAAGCATCTCTGCTAAGGCAGAATCCTTAGCATGCCCCAAGGGTTGGACCTTTTCCTGCCCCCAGGGTACCAACTTTAGCCTGTACTCAGAGCACCTACCTTAGCCTATCCCCACAGTAGAACATTAGCCTGCCCCAGGGCAAAGACTTCAGCATGACCCAAGGGCACACCCCTCACGCCCGTGTCCTAGGCATCTAGTTCAAGACCCATCAGAACAGCCTCATCAGCACAAGGACCCCACGGGCTTACTGTCACCTAAAATCTAATGCACTTGCTTTTCAGCCATCTTGCTTCTCTCTACCCATCCCTGACTCTATCCTGCTCCTCAGAAAAGGCCTTGGCAGGTTGATCTCCAGTAAACCAATTGTTTCTACTCAGGAGTGGTGTAGGCAGTGGTTTCACCCAGTCCTCACTCACATGGCTCAGAGAGTATCCGCAGAAAGCATTCTTGAACTTCGGATAGCGGAGAAGCATCTTAAAAAATGCTCAACTTCATTAGTCATTAGGGAAATGCAAATCAAAACAACCCTGAGATTTCATCTTACACCAGTCAGAATGGCTAAGATTAAAAATTCAGGAGACAGCAGATGTTGGAGAGGGTGTGGAGAAAGAGGAACACTCCTCCACTGCTGGTGGGGTTGCAAATTGGTACAGCCACTCTGGAAAGCAGTCTGGCGGTTCCTCTGAAAACTGGGCACCTCACTTCCAGAAGATCCTGCTATACCACTCCTGAGCATATACCCAGAGGATTCCCCACCATGTAATAAGGATACATGCTCTACTATGTTCATAGCAGCCCTATTTATAATTGCCAGATGCTAGAAAGAACCCAGGTATCCCTCAACAGAAGAGTGGATGCAAAAAATGTGGTATATCTACACAATGGAGTACTATTCAGCCATTAGAAACAATGAATTCATGAAATTCTTAGGCAAATGGATGGAGCTAGAGAACATCATACTAAGTGAGGTAACCCAGACTCAAAAGGTGAATCATGGTATGCACTCACTAATAAGTGGATATTAACCTAGAAACCTGGAATACCCAAAACATAATCCAAACATCAAATGAGGTACAAGAAGAAAGGAGGAGTGGCCCCTGGTTGTGGAAAGACTCAGTGAAGCAGTATTTGGCAAAACCAGAACGGGGAAGTGGGAAGGGGTGGGTGGGAGGACAGGGGAAGAGAAGGGGGCTTATGGGACTTTCGGGAGTGGGGGGCTAGAAAAGGGGAAATCATTTGAAATGTAAATAAATTATATCGAATAAAAAATTAAAAAAAAAAGAAAGCATTCTTGATTACGGTACCACATATAACAATATATGTATGTGTGTACATCCTTATCGGTAACTAAACAGTAAAAACAATAGAAATATTTTATACATGGTTAGTGTTCAACATCACTATTAATAAAAATCAACAAATAATTATATTGGTAGTAGAGTAGAATTTCATATTGAATCATTTTCCTATCTTCATCTCCTGTACTGAATGAAACAGTACAAGTTATTCTGTCTATCCATTCATCAAGTTTATATAATAATAAATTTACCTCATGGCCTACGAGTAACTGAAATAAATCATGTAAAATGCCTTGAATATTGTCTAGCACAGTGTGGCTGGTTATAAATTTGCATATATACTTCAACTGAATCAATTATTTTGAGATATGATTACAAAAAATGAATTACCAAGAATGGACCTAGATATTTACTGACGTATTATTTAAAACAAAGAGCTATTTTTCAGCAATAGGCAATGAAGTATTTAATCTAAAAGAACATTTCAGTATTAAGATGATACTAAACTATATAGAAATTAATAGTTACAATATGATATATAAAAACTATCCGAGCTCTTTAGGTGAAAATATAAAAGAAAAAGGAGTATAGGATTATACACATGGTTGAGGGGAATGCATAGTAATTGTAATGCATTTAAATTATAGAGGACAATTAGCAATTCTTTAAATACCGCTGTAAAAAAATGGAAGAATCTTTCCCTAGACATGTTTTATAAGTGTAAAAGTTGAGAAAATGTTATTTGTAAGGAACTTCCTTTGGGAAACGGATTTTACACTGAACCATCTTATCTAACAGAAGCTTTTGAGGTTTGTAAAGAATAGCATTAGATAAGGCTCTGATAATAACACCATTTTAGATAAGGAGTCAAGAGGCATTATTTCTAAGAGGTAGAGAGTAAATATTTTCATTTTCTGAGTACTAATATCTGTTTTGTTTTGAAGAATCCACTTTATCTGTTTAAATATTTCTTATGTGTTACTCATATTTACATTCTCAACTAGAAATTTTTAACTAAGCACAAACTAACCTAATTTTAACTAATGATAAAAATGAATAATCACTGCTACTTAATTTATAACACCTCAGATTTAAAAATGAAAGGCTTGAAGCTTAATAGAAAAAGCATTTATAAAAATTAAAAAAAACACAACTCCCTTAGCTCATAATAATTTATAGCACAGCCACTAACAACAATACTATGACTTCTGTGTTGGAATTAGAATACATGAGCATTTATCAGCACTCGATCACACAAGTGAAACTTAATCTGGACTTCAAGTCTTACTGACTCAGAAGCACATCATCTTAGTCATTCTAAAACAGTTCATGTGCTGCATTTAAAATGCTGGCTCACTTGTGATGAAATATTATAGTCAACAGGCTTAGGATTCAGGTCTTTTCCAAGCTTGTGGTGTATATCTTACCCATTATCAGGGAAGGAATACTACCTGTCTAGGGTGGAAATTGGAACTGAAAGGGAGAGGTCCATATCATTCTCATAAAAAATAAAACCTAAGTTATGACATCAGTTTTGCAGATTGAGTTAATAGAGAATTACCAATCTCATTTACTCAGAGCCAGGTAATATAGAGCCAATCTGATTTAATTTAATTTAAACTATTATATGTAAATGTTATTCAGTATGGGGAATAGGAACTATGAAAGCTCAACTCACTCTGTTTTTGAGTTATTACAACTGTAGCTACAGTAATTTTTTTTGTACTGTCAAGACTGGCTCACACAGTATATTATAACTTATAAAAACAATGATGCCAAAGAAAGTATCTCACTTAAGCCCATGAAAATCAAATCAATAGCGTGACTTCAAGCATTCTGGAAGAAAAATCCCAGTTTACTCACCAGATCATCAATACAATCATAAAATAGTGCTGTGTGACTAAGCCTCTCGGGGATTTTTTTGGAGGAATGTTACTGGTATTATTTTGACACCATAAAGTGTTTCATAAGACAATAAGGAATTTTATTTAAAATTAGAAGGATTTACATTAAGTTTTACCCAAGTGTATTCACAAAATACAGTTGCAGGGGATCTCAATGGCTAAAGTAAAATCTAGTTAAGTATGCAGAAATAGATTATTACTTAAATCACCTACTCTTGTAGCTATATTAAACATTTGATGAAAATAAAATAGCTTATTGATTTCTAGAATGATTTATACCAAATGTAAGAATAACATGATTCCTAAAATGTAAGGTACAAATATGGAGCCAAAGGAAAATATTATAGTCATAAAAATTTTGATACAGTGCTTACAAAAACTGCTAAAGCCTGAAATAACTATTTCTCAATCTTCATGAACAAAAACAGGGAGCAAATTTTGGCAACACAAATGCTAACGGCACACGACAGAATTGGCCTTAAGAGTGAGTATCACTGCTTTTACTTACAGTGAGATCCTAGGTCATAAGAACAGTGTGTTCAATGCATCATGCACATGAGTATGTTTTATGGAGTAATAAGCTATTTTAAAAATATGTAAAGATATCTCTGAGAAAAAGAACAAATCACATAAATAAAAAAAATAATACAGCAGCAGTAATACCTGCCTTACTGAAAAAGAAGCTATTTTAATGAAAAATGCAATAGTGAAACTAACATAATTTCAGTGGTTCTTTCCTATATAACTGAAGTTGGTCAAATAATCTACTGCTATCACTAGCGCTGCTTCTGCGCCTGTGTAGGCATGTAGTAGGCTGTAGAAAATCCTTGAGAGATACTGCCAAGGTCTTCATGACCTCAGGGGAACTAGCAAAGGTCTTGCCATATGGGCCAGACGTAAGACGGTGGCAAAGCTTTCTGTGAGGGTCAGGGGCTGAGTGTGAGTGTTACGAGTTATTGTTGGGTGTATAAAAACTAGCAACTATAGTTTCCCCCCCCCCAAGACGTTTACAGCCTGAGACTGTTCCCTACAACATCTCCTATGGAAGCTAGCCAACCCCTCCCCAACACTCTTAACAATAAAGATGCTGGGGCCCCACTGATCCCAGTTTCGCTGTACGTGTGTTTGTCTGTCTGTCTTCATTTTCTTAAGACCCCAAGACAGGTCCCAGGATGCAAGCCATGTGGCTACCAAAAGAAATAAATGGCTTACTTGTACTCAAACATCTATGTTTCTATTACCTCTGCATTCTCAAGAATGCTTCCGGTGTATGGAAGCATCTTGAGTTAGCGGCGGACTCGACAAGCAACAGGGGTCCCTCAGAAGTCAAATGCCCAACAGTTAAAACAACATGTGCACACCCCATAGCTACACTACCTCTGGGGGAGAGTGTTACCTACAGCTTTTGGAAGTTGGGCTAACTACTGAACCTCTTAAGCCATTCTGTGGTAGGAGTAAACTATACGAAAGTGTATATAGCTGTATTTGTTCCTTCCTCACCTGCCTTCCCTGATTGGTTTAATAATGACCTGACGGCCAATAGCTAGGCAGAAAAGGGAAAGCTTAACTTCCGGTCTGAGCAAGGGTCTCTGGGAGGAAAATCCGAGGTGAGGAGGGTCACCAGCTCGACAAGATCAGATGAGCACAGAGTAAAATGCTAATCATCGCAGTGATTTTGATTTGGTTAGACCCGGCCATTAGAAGACACAATAATCTGTAGTTTCAATTCCTTCAACCTTTTGTTTTGATAAAACTTTCTACATGTGATCCGGTATCAACAAACCTAGGAGTATGTGGCACCCAGCATCGCTACCTTCCACTGCTTAAACAGTGGTTCATGCGGGGTTATGGGTGAGTAGGGAAGGTAGACTACACTCTACGGCATGCTGTGTATGCAAATGACTAGTGTGATGATCAGCACTGAGTGACTTAACTAGAGTCACACAGTCACAGCATCTCAATGACAGGTTGTCTAGATTGGGCAGACCTGTGTGTGGGCATCTGGGATGATTGTCTAAAGAGAGTTAATTGATTTGAATGGCCCCAGCACTAGAAGGCACCATTCTCCACGCAGGTGCCTTGCATGGTATAAAAATGGAAAAATGAAGACAGAGAAGTAAGCACACAGCAGGAGTGTGTGTTTGTTTCACTCCACTCTTGACCGTGGACAGGTTCGAGTTGCTACCTTCATCCAGGATGAAATCCGAAACAGTAAAGCAAAGTTGTTTTACGTCAGGGCATTTTACCACAGACACAGAAATGAAACTGGGAGGGCTGTACAGATACAAGGGTGTATCAAGAAAACAGCTGGGCGGGCCACTCTGGTATTTATTAAATGGGCCTGAGTTGACTCAGAAGTTTGGATGAAACCATTTTCTACAAATCTAAAAGTATAAGAAGAGAGAGTTTCAACATCTAACCTTGACTGTATCTAATCTAGATCACCTTTCGGGGTGGAATTCTAGGACAAACGGCTTGCTAAAGATTCAAGAAATTCTTACGTTGGAAGAATATTCATATTGTAATGTTATGTTCTCGTGTAGGCCTGTAGATCACTCTCTGTGTCTCTAATGGATCTAGATTTTGTGGGAGCACTCCAATCATATTCAGGGATGAACTGTGGAATCATGTCCCCGCTTCCTGCTAAGTGGCCACTTGTCTACCCTCCCTCTAGGCAGTTCGTGGCCCTCCTCTGAGAATACCTTTCCCACATTCCTGACGGATAGATTTGTTAAACACGGGATTCTGAGTGACTGTTATTTTATTTTACTACAAATGTGACACTTGTTTCTGGTCTCCAAAGATCATAATACAAAATCCACAATAATTCACATTGACATTGCTTTGTGGGAAATGTATTGTCTGATTGTCTGTCTGTCTGCTTTCCTAACTTTATTCTCTTATATCGGTTTTTAAAAATTTAATTATACTGACTCTGAGCACGTCAGCCAGTGGTTTTATAATATTTTGAATACACAAAGTTCACACACTCGATGAATCGTTATTTCTCCACATTTCCTACCAAAAAAGTATTTTTCCTATCATTCTGCAACTCCGAGGAACTGAATATCATGACTTTTATTATAAACAGCAATCATCAGAAAATGAGGTACACGCCCCAATAACAAACACAGACACACAGCAGGAAAGAATGGCTGATTCCATGACAGCCTAAAGAAAAATGAAGTCTGTACTTGAAAAATATTCCATGAATTATTTCCCATAACAAACAACACATTCTAAAACACAAGAAGCTGTCTATTTTGACAGCAGTCACTATTAGAATCAAACAAGGCTTTCAGCATACAGAGGAAAAGGTATTCACATGATTTTAATTTGATAAGTCTTTTATAATTTTATTTCTACAATGAGAACAAAGGCAATAAAAGTCGACCAGAACCACTGTAATTCTGGCTAAAGGATAGTAGACCGAGTCTTTGTTAAATTTTTAATAAAATTTTTGTGATAGCAAGTGTGATAAACTGTATTAATTTTCAGTAGATACTCCTGTACTCCTTGGAGTAGACCGCTCACTCTGATTACATTATGCTGGGCAATATGATTTGCTTTGACCAACCTTGCTTGAATGGAAACTTTAAACGTTCTTGTACTGTCTTATATTCTGCTGTCAACACATCATTTCCCAAACCAAACAGGACTTCAGTCTCTCTCACAGACACCAAGTATGTGGACCAGACTCATACACAAGCCCTGGTCTTTCCATAACCGTAGCTGGACAGCAGTTGCTGGTCAGGGAGCTGCCCCGTGACCGAAAGAGCTCACAGCAGCCCTGCAGATATACAAAGGTGATAAGAATGAAAATAGCATGCAAACAACAGCCAAAGAAAAAGGCAGAGTCTAGAGCTTCATGGGGGATGACACATCTCCAAGAAATCTAAAGAAATGTAGCATGGATGCAGTGAAGGTCTCAGATGCGCAGCGTGGGAAGCAAGGAGACCATAGGGCAGGGGAAGGTCTTAGGAAGGCTAATCAGTTCAACATGATCACAGACTTATGAGGGACACTTGAATTACTGATCAAAGAGGATGTATGATGCAATCTGATTTGTACATTTCATCTGAAGGGGAAGAATGGTGTCAGGAAAGAAGCGACTGAAGCAGTACTCAGGGCAGAGGAAGCCATGGTGGTGCTCCAGGCCATCTTGTCAAGAAGCAAAAGGAATTGAAAGCAATCATAAGATATTTGAAAGAAGGAGACTGTGCTCACTACAACCAATGTGTGTGCTGCCATCTAGCAAATATAGACTTTCCAGGTTCTGCTAGATACTGGTTCTGAATTGAGGCTGATTCCAGGAGTCACCAAGAAATATATGGACCTCCAGCTAAAGTGGGACCTCCTGGAGGTCAGGTGATTAGTGTAGTTTTGGCCAAAGTGCAACTCACATCCAGAGGGTCCCCAAACTCATCCTGTGGTTATTTTCTAGTCCCAGAATGTGTGCTTGGGATAGATATGTTGAGAAGTTGGCAGAATTTTCACATTGGTTCCCTGACCCGTGGGAGCTATTATGGTTGGAAGACTAAATGGAAGCTGTAAGAGTTGGCTCTGCCAAGAAAAATAGTGACTCAAAAAGAGTATCACATCTCTAGAGAAAGTGCAGAAATTAGGTCACCATTAAGGACTTGAAAAATGCAGGGGTGGTGGTTCCTACCGCATCTCCTTATGACTCTCCTGTCTGGCCAGTGCAGAGGACAGATGGGTTGTTGAGAATGACAACTGATTACCAAAATCTCATTCAAACAGTGACTCTGATTGTAACCGCTGTACCAGATACGGTGTCCTTCCTTAAGCAAATTAACACATCTCCTGTTATATAGCTATTAATCTAGCAAATGCCTTTTCCTTGATGCCTTTCCATGAGAAGCAATATGCTTTCAGTTGGCAAAGCCAACAGTAAACCTTTGCAATTCTACCTCAAGGAAATATTAACACTCCAGTGCTGTCTCTTACACAAAATATCACATTGGTTCACTCTATTAATGACGTTATGCTAACCCAACAAATAAGCAGAAGGTAGCAACCACTTTGAACTCATTGAAAACTCATGTGCACTAGATGATGGGAAAAAAACCCAACCAAAATTTAAGGGCCTTTGACGTTGGTGAAATTCTTGACACTTAGCCTCTCCCGCCACCAAAAAAGAACCAGAACATGGTATCAGTGGCAGATAGGGACTCTGCTTGTAACCTCTGAAAAGACCCTCTATAGGTGAAGCGCAGAAGAGACCTCCAGAGTTCTGAGCCTTAGAGGAAACTGGATGTTTGACAATGAGACACCAAGTTACCATGAACCTGAGGTACCCATCTTAAGCTGGGTGCTATCTAATCCACAAAGCCATAGAACAGAACGTGCACAGTGTGAATCCCTAACAAGTGGAAGTGGTATGTGTATGACTGGACCCAAACAATTCCTAAAGGCACAAACAAGTAACAGGAAGAAACTGTCCAGATGCCTATGGTTTCTACTTCAGATACGATGCCATCTGCTGCCAAGCATGCACCTAGAGCCTCATGGGGTGTGCCCTAGGACTAGCTGACTGAGGAAGAGAAGACTAGGGACAGGTTTGCTGATGATTCTGTAAGTTATGCAGGCACCACCCAGAAATGAACAGTTGAAGAATTACAACCGCTTTGTGGGACAATCCTGAAACACAGTGCCAAAGGGAAATCTTCACAGTGGGCAGAACTTGGGTACTGTGGTCATACAGTCTGTTTGGAAGAAGAAAGCCAGATGTGTGATCGTTCTCTGACTCATGGGCCCTAGCCAATGGACTGAGGGGATGGTCAGACTTGCAGATTTATGCTTGACAACATGAACTTCCACTGCCAAGGCTGACCTGGCCACAGATCCTGCTGAGTACCAGATCTGCCAACAGCAGAAACCAACACTGAGCTCAAGATATTGAACACTGACCTGGGGGGTAGGTTACCCACATAAGACCGCTTCCTCCTTGGAAACAACACTTTGTCCTTACTGGAGTAGATACTTATTTTGGTTACAGATTTGTCTTTCCTACACATAATACTTCAGCAAAACGACCATTCATGGCTTACAAAATGCCTTATTCACCATCATGGTATTCTACACAGTATTACTGCTGACCAAGGAACTCTGCTCACAATCACAGTGTGACAGAAGGCTCATGACCATGAACTCCACTGTGGTCGTACAATGCTCCCCATCATCTTGAAGCTGCTGGCCTGATAGAAAGATGGAATGGCCTTTTGAAGATACACTTGCAGGGCTAATTAGATGGCAGCAGCCTGGAAAGTTGTGGTAGGGTTCCCTAAAAGGGAGTGTACGGTATAGTTTCTCCCATGACCAGCATCAAATTGTTCAGAAATCAAGGGGTGGGAAAGAGAATGGTCCCACGCACAATCACTCCTACTGACCCACTAGGAACACTTTTTGCTTCCTGTTCCCATGACCTTAAGTTCTGGTGGCCTAGAAGCTTTGGATACAAAGGGAGTTGACCTCTCACGATGAGACTTAATAAACACTTAACTGGAAGCTCAGACTTCCCCCTGGCCAGTTTGAGTTTCTGATGCCCTTAACGCAACAGGCTAAGAAAGGAAGGACACCATTATTAGGGGGACTGTGGTGGTTCAAATAGACCCCATGAGTTCATAGACTTGAATGATGCTTAATGAGCCAACAGATGGTTGGTCACCAGAGAGAGGCACTATTTGAAAGGATTAGGAGGGTGTGTTTGAGAAAGTGACCACTGCGGGTGGGTTTTCAAGAGCCCATGCCAATCCCAGGGGCTCTCTCTTCCTGCTGCCTGCAGATACAGATGGAAAACTCTCGGCGATTTCTCCAGCACCATGTCTGCTTGCTTGCCCCTCTGAAACTGTAAGCAAGTCCCAATTAAATGTTTTCTTTTATAAGAGTTGTAGTGGCCGTGGTATCTCTTCACAGCAATACAGTCCAGATTACCAAAAGGAAATTGGATTGCTTCTCCCCAGTTGAGGTAAGAAGGATCATGTCTGGATGGCAGGGAACCCTTTCGGATGTATCTTGATGTTCCCAAGTTGTTGGACTAGCTGGACCATAGCTGGTAAGCCATTCTAATAAGTCCTCATTAGATGGAAAGATATTATAGATAAATAATTAGATGATAGATTAGATAGATAGATGATAATTAGATGACAGATTAGATAGATAGATGATAATTAGATGATAGATTAGATAGATAAATGGATAGAAAGATGGACAGACAGATATAGATGATAGATAGGTAGATAGACAGACAGACAGACAAATAGATTCCATAAGTTCTGTTCTTCTGGAACCCTAACTAATATAGCTCTCAAGTAAATTATCTGTACCTCCTATCTTTCACCAAAAAAAAAAAAAGGGAAAAGTTATTTCAAAATAAAGAGGTTGAGAATGGAGAAGATGGGAAGAAGAAAAAGAGGGAGGAGAAAGACAGGGAAGGTGGAACCAAAAACTGGCAAAAATTAAAAACAATATACATGTTCAATAGTTGACTATAAAATTTATGCATAGTTTTACTGCAGTGATTCAGAAAAAATATAAAGTTCTGAGATATATTTGATAGATAGACAGACAGACAGAAATGAACCAAACAAGTTTTAGGTAAGTGTACAATCCATAAAGCACTATCAGTGCTAAGTAAGAAAACAGACCAGACAGGGGTCACACTGGACGATAAGGGCAAATGTAAGCCCTGAGATACGGTTCTGAAGAGGACGAACCAGGACTGAGACTTCCGGTACGTGGGCCTCAGGACCCAGACTTCCGGTACTTGGGCCTTTTGTCCTGGCCAGCAAGATGGGGAGAGAGAAAAGTGAGTTTCCATGAATCTCCATAGGTAAGAATTCTGTACTTCACCATAAATGCTAAAAATGTAAGTGTAGTGGGACGAGAGACGGTTCTAAAGCAGCACTCAGGAACATGAGTTACTGAATTTCAGATTCTGCTGCACGCCGAAAACAGAAATGGAAATGTGCTGTTGTGGAAAATTTCACATTGAGAGCGCGCCGCACACCCGTTTTCACACAATTATTAAGAAGAAAGCAATACTCTCCCTTCCAGGCTCATGACACCCAGAGCTGTCTGTAACATCGAAGACTAAATTCAAAGTAGCAATGCTGAAAACATCTTTTAAAACTGGAGAGTAATTTGTTATGATTAATATTCAATATGGTAAAATTAGCCAAGATAATTTTAACATTTATCAAACTTATAAAATTCCTTTGAATAAAAAAAAAATTTCCCCCAAATTCTAAAATTAAAGCCAATGCAGCTAAGAGTTTATGGACCTCCTGTTCTGTGTATCTTACTTGCATTTAAGGTTTCTGTTTTATTATTTGTTTTTGTTTACTTTTTTAGAATAATATAGGAGTTTTATTTAAGTAGGAAAGTTTTTTTGCATTTTTACAAAACAATATGACAAAGTTACAGCCTATGATTTGTTTTTGAGGGTTTTTTTTTTTCATTTTTCTTTTCTACGCTCCTCTCTAAACCCGTCATTGAGTCCTCTCCCTCTAACTTCCTCCTTATTGTAAATCTTTTTAAAAAAGGCATGAATACTCATACTTTAGAAATTCTTTAAAAACAACAAAATTAAAATTTTATATAACTAGTTCTCTTTACAAGACAAAAATATGAAATTTAAAAATAAAATCCTTTAAGTACATCATTCTAAAAAAAAAACCTCAATTTTACTATTTTAGGTATAATAACTGAATTGTATTATACTCTTTTAAATAAAGATGTATATCTGCTTTAACATTTCTTGGGACTAACATAACAAGCTTAATAAAGAATAAAAATTAGAGTACATATCATGACCCATCCCAACCAGATTACAATTTAAACTACTTTGAAAGAGTGAAGTATTCTAGTTTCACAACCAGAAGAGCCTACAAGTATATTCTCAAAAGAAAATCTAATTTAGAAAGTTAATTTCAAATAATGAAATATTCATGAACATTCTAAAGTATCTATGTAAGTGGCTTAAAAATAAACCATAATTAGATAACCAAAAATTGAAAAGCAGGAAATAATTAAAATACAACAATCATATCAATTTTAATTACAATGTTGTAAGCTACACTAATGAGCCCTTATTCTTATTGAAATTTGATTAAACCAAGTTAAATCTGATCAGTATTTATGTGTCAATCTTAAATTTATATTTGGTCAGTATCAAAATGTATGAATTACTTGTGGATATTTTTAGAATTTCTGAATGAATCAGCTTCTATGATAGTCGCTATACATTGTAGAAATAAATCTCCTAAATCAGTGTAAATGAGTACATTTCCTGAGCAATAATCTCTAATGTCTGTAACAATGAATATTTACTCCATTTATGTGTTACAATAAATTATAGATGAAAACTTTATTGTTACACACATGATTTTACAAAGACCTGACTCTGTTCATAAAACACCAACACAGCAACAAACATAAATAAAACACTCACACATCTAACCGTGACGCAGAAGCTCTTACTTCCTTGTACCGAAGGTAAAGGAACAATTTAAATCTCTACAAGATTTTTAAACACAACACTCTAGAATGGGGTTAGTAAAAATGACTTGTTCAATAAACTAATTCGAATTCAAGTTAGTGACGCCTATAGGAATAAAAAGTCCAATGTCAAAAATTATTTCATCAAAGTACTAATTAACAACACCTCGAACACATTTTTAAAGATTTCCTAGAAATAAAATGAAGTCTTCAATAGCCTACCAATAAGCACACTGGGGAGGAAATGCAAGAGAAACAGGACCCGGGCTCAGGAATCCTCGGAGAAGCCTCCTCCGGCAACCGGTGGGAGCAAACACAAGGACCTGCAGCCAGACAGGGCGCAGAGAGTGGGAGACCCGGAAGACCCAGGCCTAACTGTATGTGTTAGAGCCAGAGGGCATGGGGGACACAGGCCTGTGGCTCTCCGTGGGCAAGCACATAAGGATTCAGAGACTGGGGCTGCACACACTGAGGGTCCGCACAGGTCCGCTGCACGCATGCTACAGCTTCTGGTTCAGTGATTTCATGGGATTCCTGAGTATGGAGATGGGAGACTCTCTGCTGCTTGTGCCTTCTCTTGGGCTCTTTTCCTTCTGGTTTTTGTTTTCTCCGATTCCAATGTGTCTATTTTTATTGTATCTTAGTATTTGTTTTATTATTGTCCCTTAAAAGCCTGTTTGTTTTCTAATAAGACAGAAATGGTGTGAATCAGAGTGGGAGGAGGCAGGGAGAACTGAGAGGAGTCCAAGGAGAGGAAACTTTAATTAGAATACATCGTGTGAAAAAATATGTTTTCAATAAAAGAGAAAAAAAGATGAAATTAATACATGCAGGACATAAATGAGGAAACTAAGTACGAGAGGTGGAGAGGGGTCCTAAAGATGTAACTGTCAAGTTAATCCTAAATCTTAAAGAAAGATAAAATATATCCATTATGTACTAACAAAAAAAGAAGAATTGAAGATTACTGAAATACTAGTTATTTCAAATTGAGTTGTACGAAGGCATTCACCATCAATTTCTTAATCAGAAAACCCAAACATCGTCGCCGTTTCAAGCTTCGGGGCATCCTTCACAATATAGCACCTACTGAAAACCTTTAGCACTCTCCGGTCGCTCCAACAATATCTGTACGGAGCCTCTCATCCTCACAGATAATCATAGGTTATGGTATCTTAGGCAGGGGTGTGAGTGTCTTACCATTCAGGACAGTGGATAAGCATGTGTGACATCTTTAGGAAAACTGGCATTATTTCACCATGAAAACATTCAACACCATCAGAAATAAATGCTCGCATGCTTACCTGTATTTTAATAGGCCAGGAGAAGTTGCTGACATACACATAAAATGTGATATTAGGATTGCTTCTGAAGTTAAATTTTTCATAGGAAAAGCTGTCTCTGTATTCCTTTATATTTGTCTTAGAAACGATAGGCGTCTCTTCCCCAGATATTGTCCCACCTAAAATATGAATAAATTATGATTGATATTAGGAAACAGGGATCCTTATTACAATCAAACTATATAGTACAATTAAGTCTGACAAATTGAAATCCCAAGAACATTGTCACCAAACTGTTCCATACCAGCTGCTTTTGTCCCTGGAGGCTCGTGGATACCTCTGCATACTTTGCCATTTGGAATGAAAAGACAGGTTTGCCAAAAATATGATGTAATGTAGTATAAATATCACATTTTAAAATGCTGCCAGGCTGTGAGGTTGGCACTGTTTTTGAGTCCTGACATTCTTTTGTAATACAACTTGACCGCAAAAGTATCCCCATGTCCGTTTTTCAACCTGAACGCTATGTCTTGGGACCACGCCAGCGCCCAAGCACTGAAAGCCTCGGGGAATCCCCATGAGTGGCTGCAGAAAGTGGGACCTACTTGCCACTTACTCTCCAAAGACTTTCGTACAATCAGCTCATATTGTTGACTTGTCTCAATTCAGTTTAAAAAAATGAAAAAGAAATCAACTTAATTGCTTTTCTACAAATTGAACCATTCCTACTTTTAAAAATCTAGAAAGAGGCCATAATTTAAAATTCTACATGAATGCTGAATTAGTGAACATATTGGTCATTCAGTAAATGTTTACTGAAATTAGCCAAATGGAACAGGGCATTTCCAGGTATTGTAGCTATACCTCTACCTTAATGAACAGTAAAATAATTGGAATTAGTATCCTGAGGAACTGAACGCATTTCCTGTGGCTCTAATCCAAATGTAGCTCATGTGCCGTCTTCACATGTGGACCGTCTGAGCTCACCACTTAACAAACGTGTTGAAAAATGGCCTTCTGAATTTACAATTCAACACAACAATTTATCTTCCTCATAGCTTGCATTTCTTAAAAACTAATCATTTCAATTTGTAAACATCATTATGGAAGACATGCTCATACAATCTAGTTCATCTGAAGTCTGACACCAAACAGAAGGAATATATTTCTCAAATTGAAAATAAAAGATACTTTGTTACCTTTATCAGCAAGTACAGAAGAACACTTTCATGTAAATATTGGGGTTGTTAATTAAGTTTCTAACTTCAATAATAAATTATAATTGAAATCTCAGTGTATTTAGACACTAAAGACCCAATTTATCTTAATTAAAGTCACAGTATCTCCTAACGTCAACACTTTAAATGCTTAAGTGGTATATATTATTTGTTAGCCTTCTAATTCTAATTGAATAAAGAAGTTAAAGCATTAAGCTTTCAAGTTACTACTTGTTATTTTTACAGTAAAGCTCCAAAATGATGAGAAGCAATTATATATTTTTAATTTATTTGAAAGAATAATAAATCAGAACAACTTCCACACAAACACACATACAAGAGGATGACAGTAATTTCTTTTTACCTGTTGAACCAACCGACCACGTAATGTTGAGGTTAAAGTTGTTGGAAGCATTAATTGAAATGTCCAAATTTTTGTTTGACTGCCAAAGAAATAAAAGTTAAGGTTAGAAAGGTAGAAGTGTGTTAAATGCATATCACTCAACCCACTGGTGCGACTCCACCCACTGAATTTCTAAAACTGTGTATAATATAAATATTCCAGTGGACAAACACAGATAGGGTGTGTGTGGTTTAATGAAAAATAAGCTCCGGTGAAGCCAAGGCGAGGCTCCTCCTCTCTCCTCTCCGCTAACCTGGCCTTAGTGTTTATAGAATTTCAAAGAAGTTTTGAGGACACTGTACTTTTAAGGGTAGTTTGCTGTTATTATGAGTTCAAGATGTTTTCTTTGCAGTTGTTGAAACGTCTTTATCCAGAGGGGAAGAGGCCTACACAGAGGCCTGCCTCACTAACCTCTAGGAAGGTGTGGGGTCTGGGTCTGTGGCATGTTACAACTACTACTTTTATGAGCCCAAAACATGGAAATGATGTACACAAGAGAAAGCACAAGCTCTTGATTTGAATTTCAATCCACTCTTCACATCCTGTGCTTAACTTTATTCTGGGTAGGGCGACTATGAGAACAAGTATTAAAAGCTCACAACCAAACGGACAATCTGAGCATAGAAAACTATCTTGATGTTTTAGTTCACCCTCTACAAATTCAAATTTAACCACTGAGGAAATGCAAAGTACCAAAACTGAAGCTGGGGACGCACTCGGTGCCACGCTGTGGGGAAAGCTGTGGTCGCTGGGTAACCTGCAGGTGAGCTCACCACAGTCACATTGTGCTCCAGACACAGTTCATACAGAAGCGCTAACTCGAGGTAATAAACAGTTAAGACTAATGTCTGTTGTAAAAATGCTTGGAGTTTATAAATGAGAAGTCATCTCCTTGTTTATTTTTACAGGGTAAGTCATCAATAAGTTGTTTTAACTCTACAGATTGTCCCAAGTGATTCTTTCTTAATTAAAAAGGATTACACAAGAAAATCAACGCTGAACACAGTGTCCCTGGAGACACTTCTCATGCAAGATTAGCACCAGGGGATATGTTTAGGTTTGATTTTAAAACTTAAACGTATGCCTTCTTTAGTTTTACTGTTGGTGTGAATGTGTTTGCTCCTCAGAAGCCTGCAGAACTGGATGAGCATGAACCTGGGGTGTGTGTCGCTCAGTAAGACAGGATATTGAGAGAAAGTCAATGGAACCAATGATATACTTTAGTGCGTGTGACTAGGAGTCACATACAGCATGCCTTGAATTCTTCTGTTTTACTTGAAAATAGGAATTTCCTGAGCATTAAATGTGTAATTGTAATCATAAATGTAGATATATAATTTAAATCAGGAGACTACAATACTAACTTGACAATTAGAGATCTAAGTTTTATGAAAAGAAATTTTACATGTTTTAATAATTTCTACAGAATTCCCCCTATGTACTAATTCTAAGGAGTGAAGTCACAGGAGAACTGATGTGACACACAGTATGTGTCTTGGTAACAGGGGCATCCCCTGTAGGAGGCGACAACTCCTCACCTGCTCTGGGTTAGCGATGAAGTTGATGGCAGTGTGGTGCCGGTCATCTTCCTGCAACAAGCTGAAGGTAAACTGGTAGTCAATCAGAAGGCTGTCTGTGGGGAAAAGGAGAATCCTGACAAATACCGGGGAAAGAGCTTCATGGGAAGCAAGAGTGGGCGAAAGTACACTGCACACGGTATTAAAGTTATCATTAAATACTAGCAGCCCATTCAAATATATGAATGTATATGACAAATCTATGTCATTAAGCAACAAAAATAGATGATACAACAGGTTCAATTTACTATAAATTAAACAAGCAATCATCAGACTGCACAAATTGTTTCCCTAACAAACTGCACAGTAAGAAGCAAAATATACATTTTTTCATTTAACCAGGAAATGCTCTATTTCTCCCTAGAATGTCAGAAATCACATTACTGTATCTTTAGGGGGATTCTGAATAAGTAATTAACTGCTATTTGAAACACAGACCTCAATGCCAATAATTTAATTTGCTCTAAATTTTTCAACTCAGTAGAGTGCAGAACAGAAAAATTACAATTTAACGTAAGTTTTGAATTTATACAAGTGGGTATCATTTGACGGCATCTTTTTATATTCAATTATTGAATCATTCCTGTGCATCAAAAAAAAGGTTATAAAGAAATAGCAGAAGTCAAATTTTCAACCTACAAATGCTAGTGTTGTAAAAGAGATCGCTGCAAATTGAAAAGTGGTGAACGTCGAATATATAACAGAAAAAGGATCCTGGTGGGAAACCCTAACTATTCATATAAAGTATAATGTACGAAAGATCAATTCATAATATATGCAATAACCAAGATATTAAAATAATCTAAAGTACCTCAATAGCAAGTATGATTTATTTAGGAGTATATTACTCAGGAGTGAAAATAAATGAACTACTGCTATCTCCTACATGTGGAATATTACAGTAAATATTTAAGGTTGCCACAAATGACCACATAGCTCATGGTTTCATGCATATGGTATATTCAAGAGACAAATCCACAGAGGCAGAAAAAAGCAAGATGATAGCTACGATCTAGGTAAGGAGAATCAGATACAACCGTTAAAACAGAGAGAATGGACCCAATATAAAGTTAGAAAATGGGATAAATAACTTTGTGAAGACTCAAAGCCTCCTGAGCTGTACACTTTGAGTACAACATCAAGAACAGCTCAAGTAGTTACTAAGAAGTATAGACATCCAGGCTGGCACATATGTGATTCTGAACACACACACACATAAGTAAACTAATTATCTACAAAGAAATACTAATAATTCTCTCAATTTGACACAAGCTAGGGTCACGTGGGAAAGGGAACTTCAATTAAGAAAATGCCCCCTTCACAGTGGTCCGTAGGGAAATCGGTGAGGAGCATTCTTGTTTAACGACTACTTTGAGAGAGCCAGCCTGTCATGGGCAGTGTCTTCTCCTCAGCAGCTGGTCCTAAGCTGGATCAGACAGCAAGCTGAGCAAGCCATGGGTCTAACATCAAGGGAGTGGCATTCCTCCATGGTCTCTGCTTTGCTTCCTGCCTCTGGGTCCCTTCCCTCACTCCCCTTAGCAATGGACTACCAATGGAAGCTGGAATAAATACTTGCCTTCCCCAAGTTGCTTTTGGGTTTGGTGCTTATCACAGTGACAGAAACCCTAGTAGCCCATGTGCCAATCACGCTTACATAACAATTAAGACCAAAGGACAGGCTGGGGAGTGGTGGTGCACACCTGTAATCCCAGCACTTGGGAGGCAGAGGCAGGTGGATTTCTAAGTTCGAGGCCAGCCTGGTCTACAGAATGAGTTCCAGGACAGCCAGGGCTACAAAGAGAAACCCTGTCTCGACAAACAAAATAAAACAAAAAAGAACAAAGGATAAGAGGCAAAATCGCAATTATTTATGGATATGTATACTAAGTAACACTTTTCAAATTCAAATATGATGATAATAATTTAAGGAATAAAATATCCTAAATATATATGTGCACATTTATACAAGAACTCAACGTATACAGAAATATGGAAATGACATGGACGGAGAGAAGAGACAGTTCAGATGTTAGGAGCACTGCTCAGATGTTAAGAGCACTGCTCAGATGTTAGAAGCACTGCTCAGATGTTAGGAGCACTGCTCAGATGTTAAGAGCACTGCTCAGATGTTAAGAGCACTGCTCAGATGTTAAGAGCACTGCTCAGATGTTAAGAGCACTGCTCAGATGTTAAGAGCACTGGCCGCCTTTGCAGGGCCTTGGGTTCAGTTCCCAGGACTCACATGGAGGCTCATGACTGTAACTCAGCTCCAGGAGAGCCATGTCCTCCTCAGGCACTGCACACAGGTGGGGCACAGACACACATACGGGGCAAAACATGCATATGCATACAACTAAGAATTCTAAAGGAGATAGCATATGAATAAAAGGCTTAACAGTGAATAAATGATAGAGAAACTTATATAACAATATAAGAAATATTAAAAAGAAAATAATTATCTCGTTATATCTATAGCCAGAATGTTCACTAAAAGTGATTTAAAAAAAAAAAAGAAAGAAAGAAGAAAGAAAGAAAAAACAGCTAGCATGCACATATAAACATCTGCAGCTTTCTTCCTGGGTTTTGTTTATTTTATCAGGAATCACATCTAACCCAATACATAAAATTAATAAATAAAACACTTTTAATTATTTTATCTAGCTAGGTAGACCTAATATCTATTAAAAAGTAAATATATAGAAAAGTCCTGGACTTTTAAATATTAATTTCCACTGATAAACTTAATCGCAACTATTATCATTCCATACAATCTATCTGGAGAGGTTTATATTTTCTACCAGCAATATCAACTATAAAAGAAACAAAAAGATTTTATGGGTACAATGTATGTCACTATAATTTATATTCCCAATAATTATGTTCTGGAAACCTTGGATTTTTTAATTTTGTTTACTGTATTAATAATCATATATGTATATAGGATGAATTTCTATTCTAATTTTGGCTTCATCTGTCTTTGATCCCCATATTGGGCTTGTTTTACTGCCTGTGTATCTCAAACAGGAAGGAAGACTGAAGTGTAAGGAACAGACAGCATCCACTACCACATGTTAGCCATGAAATGTGGAAACAATTTTAAACTCAAGACTTTTAAAAAAGAAGATACATTTTGAATGTATATCGAAAAGTATATTAAAAAGGTATAGATGTGCAAATAGAAAGAGTAATTTGGGTTTACTGTTTCTTTAATTTTTACATCAATGTTCAAAGAAAAAAATGCCTAACAATAACACCCCAGAAATGAAAAACAAGTTAAGATTTTATTTACTTATTTTATATGAGTACACTGTATATGAGTCCATTGTTGCTGTTTTCAGACACAACAGAAAAGGGTATCAGATTCCATTATAGATGGGTATGAGCACCATGTGGTTGCTAAGATTTGAACTCAGGTCCTCTGGAAGAACAGCCAGTGCTCTTAAACCCTGAGCCATCTCTCCAGCCCCTCAGAATGCAAATTTTAAAGAATACCACAGCCATGTGTTTTGTTGGATTGATCCAAACCAAACAATAGTACGTCAAATTCCTTGTGCCTCAAAAACTATAAAGAGCTCAAAAATAAACACATCAAAGAGTCAACAGACTGAAGTAAAATTAAAACAGTTGACAGAGTCTCACAAATACCATTAAGTATTGAAATACACAGATTAATTTAACTCATCAATCACAAAACTGTCAGATCAGAAAAGCTTCAGACCTGTTCCTATTCCACCTGCAAGCTGCTGCCTTGCTGTGGGAGGGGGACAGGCAGCCTGAGCGAGGGTGTCCATCAGTCAAGGAGTCGTGGAAAGACACTGACGTCACAAGACACAAATGGCATTACGTGACATGGTGATCGCAAAAAAAAAAAAAAAGTGTATAATCTGTTCATGAAAATCTGACTTCATAAAGAAGCTACAGCTACAGAGGTGCGGCAAATGCCCAGCGTGCCCAGCGTGCCCAGCATGCCTCGGGCCTGGCACGCTTCCAGCACAGAGGGGAGAAGAAAGCCCAGACAGTCTCTAACATCATAAAGTAGGCTATTCCCCTGGGATTCACATTTTAGATCAATATAATAATGATTAACAGCAATTTCCTTAGGGCAGAATCATTAGGGATTTTAATTTGCCTTTTAATCTGTCTTCTTCTAGAATGATTATGCATTTCTTCTATCACTGGGATTAAAATCAGGGTATTCTTGAGGGGATGCCCAGACAGAATCATTTTCTTAGACACTGATCTAGTAAGCTTTCATATCACACACTTACATGATCAACAATCAAATTAACATCGTGACATTCACTTCCAAAGGTGACTTATCTCACTTCTAATTTGCATGTTTCTTAGATATAGGCCAAGAGAAATAGAATTCATGCAGACGCAGCCCCTCGCCCCAGCGTGACGTGTTTGGAGTATACAGCTTAAGTTTCAGAGTAAAGCAGCCGGTGTTTGTGCCACTCTGAGTCAGCAATGAACTAGAGTCCCTGAGAGAAAGCAGAACGAGCTTCTACAAGGAGGGAAGATTTATACACAAAATTAAGTGGTGAGGAACGTGAGCCCCATAGCTTTGAAAACTGAGGTCCCTAACGCATTTACAGCAAGTTTTACTTGACAAAAGTCACATGACCTTCAAACATTTTTGTAAAAGGGCTTTAATCACAGAGTATGCATACATAGCAACAATGTGTGCCTATTCATTTATTTATTGATAATTTATGTGTGTGCTACCATTAGGCCCGCTGTAAGGATCACATACATTCCTGCACGTGGAAACCCAAGAAAACAAGAGGCTATGCACTCAGACTCCCCCTCATATGAAAAACAAAACCCCAGCGTGTAAGTGGAATAGCGCCAAAGCTCACAAATATTAGACAGAAATAAAAGATGTGATGGGTCGTGAGGGAGAAAAGTAGCAAGAGTAAATGCCACAAACAAATACAAAGTTTGGGCCACTTAGGAATAAACAGTTTAAAGCATTAAAGAACCTGACAAAAACAAAATCTCGCCCCAGCCCCATATGTATTCTGTTCTGGGACAGACTGTAAACACAAGTCACAAAATGAGAAGTTCATTAGGAAGAGGTTTAGGTGTCCCATGCCTACAGACAAGAAGTTCAAAATGCTGGCCATTAGCCAGCTTCTGAGGAAGACTCTATTGCTACCTTATCCTGGGGCAAGAGGGAGATACAGTCTGTCAGGGAGTGCTTGAGGCACCATGCCTTTAATATGTTAAAAAAAAGAGCTTGGATCTGTGTCCATTACCAAGCCCAATTCCAGGGTGAGCAGAGCAGAACCTACTCAGAGAAATTCAATCAAGCTCTCAAAATGTGGAGTAAAAGAAATTCACTAAGCAAACATAATATATAGTCCAAAACAGTAACAACAAAAAACAAACAAAAAACAAAAACATACAGACAAAAACAACAACAACATCAACAAAACCAGAATTATCTGATTAAATGTAAGGATTAATTAAAGTTTCATGTTTTCCTTATATTTTGGATAGTGCCACACTCTATGGTGTTACGATTGATATTTGTTATTCTTAATTTACTGCTATTATATCTGTTAAAAATATTCTCTTGGGCTGGTGAGTTGGCCCTGTGGTTAAGAGCCTTGCTACTTTTGTGAAGGACCTCGGTTTGATTCCCAGCACCCAAAGGGAGGCTCATCACTTCCTCAGACAGCAGCATGCATGTGGTACACAGACATAGAAACTCATACACACAAACACACACACAAAAAATTCTCTCTTGTGTATCCAAACAAAAGTATTAAACCTAATGTATGTATGTGTTCATGAATAATGTTTCTCAATTTAAGACCTACACACTAATTAGATAAGCCTAAAAGGGGTTTTGTTACTGTTTATTATTTTTAAATTTTATTTAACCTAAAATGATGTATCTTTAAATAACTGAGGCTAAATTGAGTAAGTAAACATCAATAGGGACAGATAGCTTTCTCACACATTCTGATTGCGATTTAAACTCAAGTTTGCAAACAGCTAAGGTTATCAGTGGAGTTCCACTGCTGCACTGCCTCTGCTTGCTTTACTGCCGTGCTGCACTCTGAGGCGTACAGTGCCGACTCACAGCACAAATTATGATCTAATCTGAAAGTTCAGCAAGTTTCCATATTCACTCCATTTCCTTTCAAAAGTTTTCAAGCTCTGAGGAGTGCTGACCACCACGGCAATACTGCCATCTAGTGAGTGAGTCAGGACAATTTCTTCAGCAGTTCTAAAAGGAGCCCACTGCCTAACAGGAGAAATTCTCTGATAAAATAGTAGCTGTGGCAAATGAGCAACCATGGTGGAATCAACATAGCTTAACAGAGCTACTCCTGAACACCAGGATAACAAAGATGATGTGTGGGACCAGCTTAGATAACAGTAAAAAACTCAAATATAAAGTGGTAAATGTATTTCAAATACTTAACACAAAAAGAAAGACTAGATGTTCGATTGATGCTCTTTAAATATTGGTTACATTTTATATTAAAAACACTTTAGATGTGTTGAGTTAAATATTTTATTGAAATTGATTTACTTTCATATATGGCTCAAACTATATATTAGACAGTACTTATCTAAAAGAAAAGTTATCTTAGTTTTCAACATGGCTTGAGAATTAATATATTTAAATTTTATAATATATGGAATGTAAGCTACATAATATGTCGATATTTGTTAACTAGACACCATTTAGTATGTATAAAATCTTACAAAAACAGTAAGAATAATTTCTAATTAAGAAAAACAGGTTCCAATAATGTCCACATAAGATAAAAACTAAGTAACACAGGAAGATTGAGGAAAGCCACTAACTGTAGTTAAAATGTGCTGTACACAAATGAATTTATAATCTTAAAAGACACAGTAAAAGCCCACCACCTTAAAAGATGCTCATGGTAAAATTATTTAAATCAAACAAAAGAATTCGTACATTAGCAAAACAGTCAACAAAGGGAGAACATAGCGTTTGCCTTCCATGTGAACTCTTCAGCGATGGGTAACTTAATCATGAGAACAAATTTATTTTTACTCAAGTATTATAATCAAGAAAAGAAGGAGGCTTTGGAGTAGCAAACTGTACAACCAGCTGTACTGCCTGGTTTTGTGTGTCCACTTGACACAGGCTGGAGTTATCACAGAGAAAGGAGTTTCAGTTGAGGAAATGCCTCCATGAGATCCAGCTGTAAGGCATTTTCTCAATTAGTGATCAAGGAGGGAGGGCCCCTTGTGGGTGGTACCATTCTTGGGTTCTACAAGAAAGCAAGCTGAGTAAGCCAGGGGGAGCAAGCCAGTAAGTAACATCCCTCCATGTCCTCTGCATCAGCTTCTGCTTCCTGACCTGCTTGAGTTCAAGTCCTGACTTCCTTTGGTGATGAACAGCAATGTGGGAAGTGTAAGCTGAATAAACCCTTTCCTCCCCCAATTGTTTCTTGGTCATGCTGTTTTGCGTAGAAATAGACACCCTGACTAAGACTCTTGCTAACTAGAATCAGCACACTGATCATTCTCTGTGCTAAGAACATAAGAGCGGTTACAACCACGCATGCTGTGTGCGCTCTAGATAAAGGCCCACGAGGAAATGTTTCTTTCCAATGGAATCTGCACCTAATTAAGCCTCTAAACCAGGGTTTCTCAACCTGGTTGTTATTTTGCACCTGATGATTCCTTGTCCAGAACAAGGTATCCAAGCCTTACAGACTGTTAAGCAGTGAGTACCCCAGCCTAGCTCTAACCACTACATCCCCTCTGCACCACACCTTCCTCTATCTGGTAAAACAAAACATATCCAAGCACTGTCACACGTCCCACGGTGGACACCAACACAATAAGATTTGGAATATCTGCTACAAAGTCAATAAAATTAGAAAATATTAAAAGTTTGAGTTTCAAAGCTTAGAAAATCATATAAAGATAAAAATATGAAATCATAAATTCTGGAGATAATAATACTAATAAAAAAACTTTATACCAAACGTAGGCAAATCAGCAACAAAATATTGGCACGAGGATGAGCGGCAGAGCACAGGGCTCAGCAGCCGAGGAATAGGGAAAGGCATTTGGGAGCCCGAAGTTGATGTGCTGGAGCAAAGGCAGCAGAGGGCGGAAGCCAAGGGCGGCAGTGCAAGGAAACTAAATAACAATTTCAAAGCACTGCAGTCAGAAGATGAGATTAAAGGTCACTCTTTAGCCAGGCAGTGGTGACGCACGCCTTTAATCCCAGCACTTGGGAGGCAGAGGCAGGCGGATTTCTGAGATCGAGGCCAGCCTGGTCTACAGAGTGGGTTCCAGGGCAGCCAGAGCTACACAGAGAAACCCTGTCTCAGAAAATGAAAACTTTTAAAAGTTCCTCAAGGGCTGAAGAGATGGCTCAGCCACAGCAGGCTGGGCTCACAACAAGAAAGCTCACATGGTATTTCCACTATTGATGCTGTTTTTAAAAAAAAAGAGCAATCTTTCGAACTCATTCACAAGAGCTAATCCCACAACTCAAACATATGCATAGAAAAATAAATCAAACAAAATCAAGGACTAGAAAGAAAACAACGAACAAAAAATGGCAGACATTATCTCACAAATATTTAAATGGCCCTAAGTAGAAACAGGCAATAGTCTGCAAAACTGAAACAGTATTCCTTGAAAGAATAACTAACTCCAGAACAAAAAGTTTAATATTAGAAAACCCAATAATGAAATTCACTATTTAATAATAGAAAACAAATAAATGAATGTATTCAGAAGCACATTTTATGACTCCCTAAGATAGGTACAGTTTGATCCAAAGAATACTTTAAAATACTGCAAAACACTCTGCCGAGTAAGAACAGATGGGATCACGACTAGGACACAGCACACAACAGCGGCGAACGCACTAAAGGTGACTTGGAAAACAGAGGAGTGGGAAAATGGCCATCAGTAACCCGCAAGCAGGCAGCCCCGAGTTCAAGCCCCAGCAGCCACATAAAAATGCCAGGCATGGAGGTGGAGAAAGGAGTGTCCCTGCACTCAGCATCAACCAGTCTAAACTGACTGCTAAGCACAGGGTCGGTGGGCAACCCCGTGTGGAGCTCAGGGCGTCGACCCACATGAGATACGGGTCATTGAAGGAAAGCAAACTAAAAGAACAGACAACACTCTAGCATGCCTCGGCTCGGTGCACCCCTGAGTCTATGAGAGGACAGAACACGGAAGCACCAGTTTAGCGCCGGGAATTATGAATGGGACATCGCGCTTGGAAACAGCTTTAAACATCCTACCGTGCAGCCTCCCGTTCAGGGTTGATCTGGATTCATCACCTGTGCTCACTTGCTTGTGTTGTAAAAACCAGGTGACACTGTAGCGCCCAGGCTGGCCTCAAACTGGCTATCCTCCTGCCTCTGTCTGGCTTAATACACAAATTTTACTTTCGGGCATTTGCCCAGGAAAAATAAATACCTGTGCACACACCACTGACTACTTAAATGTTCACAAGAGCATATCTCTAAATAGAACTTGGGGGAAAAAAATCTAATATCCATCGATTGGTGAATGAGCAAAAGTAGCAAATCGACATGATTGTATAGTAGTCATTGATTCATAAACCTAAACTCACCATATTAACAGAGCAAAATAGAAATTCTTAGTCATCAAATTGATACAAGAAAAATACAGACATTTCTCAGAATACCTAATTTGTAAACTGAAGTTCATTTAAATTAAAAGTGGCCTTGTTCACACACCGTTATCTAATCCCAGCACTCAGGAGGTAGAGAAAGGTGGATCTCTCTTTAAGTTCAAGGCCAGCCTGGTCTCCAGAGCTAGTCCCAGGACAGCCAAGGCGCTACAAAGAAACCAGGCCTAGGAGGGGGGAAGGTAAAAAGGAGGAAAAGAAAAACAAACAAAAAAGCACTGGCCTTTCACTTGGGTTGAACATGCTATCTTAGCATTTCCTATCTTAGCGAGTTATAAGTTTTGTTTTCTGGTCTGGATTACATCACTTGGATGACTGTTTCAAGCCTCATTTACCTGAAACTTTGATTAATCTTAACAGATGAATACCACCCCACTGGATAAATGTGCCACAATTTCATTATCCATTCCTCAGGTCTGGACATCTAAGCCACTTCCAATGGCTGCTATGAACAGAGCAGCAGTGTACATGGGTCTTGAGCAAGTGTACAGTGTGATGAGCAAGTGTCTCTAGCAAGATCCTGAGTCCTTGAGCAAGTGTCTATGTAACAAGATCTAGGTTCCCTAAGTAAGTGTCTATCTCTGTAGTAAGCTACAGTCCTTGAGCAATAGTCTATATCTGTAGTAAGATCTAGAGTCCTTGAGCAAGAATGTATCTTTATAGCAAGATCCAGAGTCCTTGAGCAAGTGTCTGTCTCTGTAGTAAGATCCAGAGTCCTTGAGCAAGTGTCTGTCTCTGTAGTAAGATCTAGAGTCCTTGAGCAAGTGTCTGTCTCTGTAGTAAGATCTAGAGTCCTTGAGCAAGTGTCTGTCTCTGTAGTAAGATCCAGAGTCCTTGAGCAAGTGTCTGTCTCTGTAGCAAGATCTACAGTCCTTGAGCAAGTGTCTGTCTCTGTAGTAAGATCCAGAGTCCTTGAGCAAGTGTCTGTCTCTGTAGTAAGATCCAGAGTCCTTGAGCAAGTGTCTGTCTCTGTAGCAAGATCTAGAGTCCTTGAGCAAGTGTCTGTCTCTGTAGCAAGATGCAGAGTCCTTGAGCAAGAATGTATCTTTATAGCAAGATCCAGAGTCCTTGAACAAGTGTCTATCTCTGTAGCAAGATCCAGAGTCCTTGAGCAAGTGTCTGTCTCTGCAGCAAGATCTGGAGTCCTTCAGGTAGGTGCCTAGGAGTGGTATAGCTGGATCTTGATGTAGATAGGTTCTCAGCTTCCTGAGGAACTTCCACACTGATGTCCTCAATAGCTGCACCGGTTCATACTCCTACCAGCAGCAAATAAGCACCGCTCACCCTCCAGAGCCTGTGTATCATTTGTTCTACTAATCTTGGACCTTCTGACTGGTGCTGAGATGAAATTTCAAAATAGTTTTAAAATCTCGGCCCTGAGAAGAGGAAGTGGGCAAAAGCCCCACCCCTAACTGGGAAACTCTTTGTAACTGATGCCTGCTGGGAAGCGAGAGCTGTTTCCGGGCATCACTGGGCGCCTCAGCCACACGCCGGGGGGGCCTGCTTCAGAGTAGCTGACCACACAACAGATGCCACATCTTGCTTTTTTATTGGGGGCTCTTAGGGTTTGGGGGTATTTTTTGTCTTCTTCATTTTATTGTTTTGTTTGAGGGGAGACTTATATTGGTGATATTTTTGAGAGGGGGGAGGGTACATGGATCTGGGTATGGAAGGGAAGTGGGGAGGACACAGGAGACATTGGGGGACAAGAACACATGATCAAAATATGAAAAAAATTAATTTACAAATAGCTGCCTTTCAAGAAAAGAAGAAAACTACTTTTTTCAGGATTGTGACATATCCAGAAATGATGGCACATGCTTTAAGAAGAATTCAGACAAATCACACGCTAAGGAGTGTTCACTATACAATCCGATACAGGACTCCTTTATAGAATAAAGGATCTTTAAAACATCGCACTACTGTCCCACGTAGTTGGCTGGCTTGCTTGTGTATCGGTTGGTTCTGGTAAATTTGACACACACTAAAGGAATCTGGGAAAGAAAACCTCGACTAAGAAAACGCCTCCCCTAGATTAGCTCTCTGGCGAGCCTGAGGAGAGTCTTCCTGGCTACCTGGCTCTACTTGCTTTCCTGCCCCAGCTTCCCCCATGATGGAGTTCTCAGCAGAAATAAACCCTTTCCTCCCCACGTGGCTCTTGGTCGTGGTGTTAAACACAGCAATAAAACGGAAACTAAAACCACCAGGAAATAAACCATTGAGAAAAAGTGTTGATGCACTCCAAGTAGCGTGCACATGGCATCGTGTGTGAAACGATTGTCAACACTGCAAGTAGTGAGTGAAGGGCAAAGTAAAATAATACATTTCATGGCCGGAACTACTAGAATTCCCAGAATTAAAAAGGCTAACTGTAAAAACGTGTTGTGGACACAGAGAACTGGAAATTGTATACATGGATGAGGAGAACACTGAAGGGGAGGCCATTTAGGAAATAATTCACCTTATTCTAGTAAAGCTAAACAACTGAATCACAGCACCTGCAGACGGAAAAGCAGTGTCCATCTGGGGAAGGATCAACGGCTTCTTGCAAATAATCTGTCATAATATTTTATCACTTCAATTTTTTAAATATTACATTAAAAATCTAGATGTTTATTTCAACTCTATATTTTGTTCATGTTCAGGTCATATTATTATTTTACTATTCGGAGTAGGAAAAATATACCAAATGCATTAAGAGAACATTGCAAATAGGAATTACCTGTCTTAGCAGCAGATGTGGAAGTGTAAAGAAATACAGATTACAGGAAATGTTATAATCTCAAATTTTTAAATAGTAAATTAATAAAATATGTGGACTGGAGCAACTACATTGTAATGAAGCCATAGGCATTCATTTACCTGAAGCTAACAAAATAAATCAATTACTGTCAATAAAAACATTCAAATACTTACAATAGCATGTCCCCCTAAGTGGATTACCAACATAGCGATTTTCAGAGTCACATCTGTAAAAACATAAAAAAACTTGTTTAATATTAAATAAGGTAGATATGTTAAAATCATAAAATGACTCCTTTTAAAAATATAAACTTCCAAAATAACTGACTGCAGAAATACAACAATAAATAAGCACTAGTGAACAGAAAATGTTTATGAAAAACTTTAACAGGCCACATCCATGGCAGGGTCTGAGAAAAGTTTTTCTCTAAATCAATGGACTCAAACAAAATAGACTAATAAGATCTAATATCAAAAGCTCAAACACTTGACCTTTCATTAGATTTTTAAAAATAAATATATATATATGAAGACTCAAACACACAGGCACGAAGTTAAATGTTTCATAAATGTAATTACCTATAACAGCAAAGAAATGTATTAATTTCTCAAAAATTTTGATTTTTGTCTTTATGTCCTGTTTCCATAAAAAACTATTGGCATGAAACATACATACAGTCTTGATCTGCATAATTCTATTTCTTGAGCTATACTTCCACAATAAATTTTATAAAATACATGTACTAGAGTAAAATAACCAGGGGACATTTCGAAAAGAGTGCTAGAAAGACGGTAAAGTCAGACGACCAGGAATTTTGCTTTAAAGTTGAGTTTCCTACTGACGTTAGATACTTCACCCATAATGTTTCACCAAAAGGACTCTGGAACATGTGCTGAACAAGGACATTGGAGGGCGTGTCAAAGTGGGTGACTTAGTATACAGGGTGTTCTACAAACACCAGGACCAAAGCAACTTGGGGAGGAAAAAAATTATCTGGCTTACACATCCAAATGCCTGTTCATCATAGAAGGAGGAAGCCAGGACAGGAACTCAGAGGGAGCCCGAACCTGGAGGCAGGAGCAGATATCATGAAGACGCGTGGCTTCCTCCCTTTCTCTTCATGACTTGCTCCATCAGCGTTCTTACAGAACCCAGGAACAATAGCCTGGGGTGACCCCACCCATAACCCAGATGGAATGGGCCATCTACATCCAATACTGATACTCACAGAAGGTTCTAAGTTCACGGAAAGGCAATTTCTTCTAAGCCTTGGGTCTTTTAACAAGACCCAGCCAGGTTTATACATCTTAAAATGCCCCACTGCCTGCAGCCTGGTCTGAAGGATGCATTCTCTTCCCCACGGAAGAGCACACCAACTTGTTATCCAATATCAAATTGTCAGCTCTGAAAACATGCATGCCAGTAACATTACACAGGCTGAGCAGGTTATATCTACACGCGCGCGCGCGCGCATGTGTGTGTGTGTGTGTGTGTGTGTGTGTGCAAACAGAAATGGCCCAGAGGGAGAAAAGGGAAAAGGAAATTTTATAAATACAATGACAAAAGAATATAAAGTAAATATATGTTAAAAGTAACTAAATATAACTGCTTCATATTTCAATTAAATTTACTCTAAAAGGTTAGAGAAACCTTTGAAATGTCTCTTTTATAGTACAGTTCATTAAAACAAGGATATTGTAGTGCAAATATATTTTAATAATTAAAAATTCAAATAATGGAAAATAAACTAAATAATATTACATTTTAGATTCATTTTAGCCATGTGCTTGCTATTTTTATATTGGAGATAAACCTTAAAGACATTAAAATATACTTCAAATCTCTCTAAAGAAATGTTATCTTATTAGAAAATCAAGAAAGACCAGAGATGCAACATAGACAGTTCACCAACAGGCTCATTGGGCATCGATCGGAGAGTAATTGTATAGGCAGGATGGCTCAGGGCACGCGGAGGACTCTGGTTTCTGACATGATATTCACTCCCATTAAAGATCTTAACACCTTCCTTCTCTTAATCAGGCATGATTGTCAGGGAACAACTGTCATGGCTGAAGCTCCTGTTTAAGTTTCTGTCAGCTACCCTTATGACTGATTCTAGAATGATTTTCAACACACTCTGCCCTCGGGCTGTGGAAGATGGTTCCTTTAAACACCATCAATGAAGGCTTGCTCATGTTCACAGCACTTTCTTCTAAGCTAAGGCCTTTAACAAAAGCAGGCAGATTTACAAGCCTTACAACATAGGCTTCATGATCTGTTGGACTATGAAAGGCAGTCTACGTTCTGGTTGAGCTAGGTTTGAACCCTGGTGACCCAATGGATTTAATCCATGAGGGATGGAAGGTTGTTTGCCCACGGTCCCAGACACTAGACTGACACCACGAGGCCCTCAACTCCATAATTCTGTGGCCATCAGTTATGTAGGGCCAGGCACCCAAGCCCCTGGTCTTCTGGCTGGACTCCACCCCCACAGCTACCTGGCAACAGACAGGTAGCCTGGCCCACTATAAAAGTAGCTGCTTGCCACACCCTGCCCTTCCCCCTCCCTCTCCCTCCCTCCCTCTCTCTCTCTCTCTCTCTCTCTCTCTCTCTCTCTCTCTCTCTCTCTCTCTCTCTCTGTCTCTTGTCCCCTGCTTCCCCTCTCTCCCAATTCCCTTTACCCCCTGTTCCCCTTCTTTCCACGTGGCTGTGGCTAGATTCTACGTCCATACCTCCCCTCTCTCACTCTATTCTTTTATAATAAAGCTTTAAAATCATGGGCTGTCTCTCCGTCCATCTAAACCCGCTGTGCTGGAGCAATGGAACAGGCCTCTTAGCATCCCCAGCCACCAGACTGGACCCAGGACTTGCACCCCCTGACCGGGTCTCCTCCACAGATACCCAGTCCCACATCTGGTGCCCCGACATGGTGCCTGAGCCCCCTCAGTCAGACGACCCCCCCCAAAAAAAACAAGGATTGGCCCACGTGTGGGAACTCTCCCCATGCGAAAACCCGCCCAAGACTCGCACACCCCCCTTCCCCCGCTGGGTCTCCTCCACTGGTACCCAGCCCCACAATAATCAAGAGTCAATATTTCCCAATTTGTTGGTTGCCAATTTGTCCTCTTGATGGTGTCCTTTGCCTTACAGAAACTTTGTAATTTTATGAGGTCCCATTTGTCAATTCTTGCTCTTAGAGCATACGCTATTGGTGTTCTGTTCAGAAACTTTCTCCCTGTACCGATGTCCTCAAGGGTCTTCCCCAGTTTCTTTTCTATTAGCTTCAGAGTGTCTGGCTTTATGTGGAGGTCCTTGATCCATTTGGATTTGAGCTTAGTACAAGGAGACAAGGATGGATCAATTCGCATTCTTCTGCATGCTGACCTCCAGTTGAACCAGCACCATTTGTTGAAAAGGCTATCTTTTTTTCATTGGATGTTTTCAGCCTCTTTGTCGAGGATCAAGTGGCCATAGGTGTGTGGGTTCATTTCTGGATCTTCAATCCTGTTCCATTGATCCTCCTGCCTGTCACTGTACCAATACCATGCAGTTTTTAACACTATTGCTCTGTAGTATTGCTTGAGGTCAGGGATACTGATTCCCCCAGATTTTCTTTTGTTGCTGAGAATAGTTTTAGCTATCCTGGGTTTTTTGTTGTTCCAGATGAATTTGATAATTGCTCTTTCTAACTCTGTGAAGAATTGAGTTGGGATTTTGATGGGTATTGCATTGAATCTGTACAGTGCTTTAGGCAAAATGGCCATTTTAACTATATTGATTCTCCCGATCCATGAGCATGGGAGGTTTTCCCATTTTTTGAGGTCTTCTTCCATTTCCTTCTTCAGAGTCTTGAAGTTCTTGTCATACAGATCTTTCACATGTTTGGTAAGAGTCACCCCAAGATACTTTATACTGTTTGTGGCTATTGTGAAGGGGGTCATTTCCCTAATTTCTTTCTCAGCCTGCTTATCCTTTGAGTATAGGAAGGCCACTGATTTGCTTGAGTTGATTTTATAACCTGCCACTTTGCTGAAGTTGTTTATCAGCTGTAGGAGCTCTCTAGTGGAGTTCTTTGGGTCACTTAGGTAGACGATCATGTCGTCTGCAAATAATGATAGTTTGACTTCTTCCTTACCAATTTGTATCCCTTTGACCTCCTTATGTTGTCGAATTGCCCGAGCTAGTACCTCAAGTACAATATTGAAAAGATAAGGAGAAAGGGGGCAGCCTTTTCTGGTCCCTGATTTCAGTGGGATTGCTTCAAGTTTCTCAATCCTACATCAGATAGAGGGCTAATATCCAATATATATAAAGAACTCAAGAAGTTAGACTCCAGAAAACCGAACAACCCTATTAAAAAATGGGGTACAGAGTTAAACAAAGAATTCTCACCTGAAGAACTTCGGATGGCGGAGAAGCATCTTAAAAAATGCTCAGCTTCATTAGTCATTAGAGAAATGCAAATCAAAACAATCCAAAGATTTCATCTTACACCAGTCAGAATGGCTAAGATTAAAAATTCAGGAGACAGCAGGTGTTGGAGAGGGTGTGGAGAAAGAGGAACACTCCTCCACTGCTGGTGGGGTTGCAAATTGGTACAACCACTCTGGAAAGCAGTCTGGAGGTTCCTCCGAAAACTGGGCACCTCACTTCCAGAAGATCCTGCTATACCACTCCTGGGCATATACCCAGAAGACTTCCCACCATGTAATAAGGATACATGCTCTACTATGTTCATAGCAGCCCTATTTATAATTGCCAGATGCTGGAAAGAACCCAGGTATCCCTCAACAGAAGAGTGGATGCAAAAAATGTGGTATATCTACACAATGGAGTACTATTCAGCCATTAGAAACAATGAATTCATGAAATTCTTAGGCAAATGGATGGAGCTAGAGAATATCATACTAAGTGAGGTAACCCAGACTCAAAAGGTGAATCATGGTATGCACTCACTAATAAGTGGATATTAACCTAGAAAACTGGAATACCCAAAACATAATCCACACATCAAATGAGGTACAAGAAGAAAGGAGGAGTGGCCCCTGGTTCTGGAAAGACTCAGTGAAACAGTATTCGGCAAAACCAGAACGGGGAAGTGGGAAGGGGTGGGTGGGAGGACAGGGGAAGAGAAAGGGGCTTATGGGACTTTCGGGGAGTGGGGGGGCTAGAAAAGGGAAATCATTTGAAATGTAAATAAATTATATCGAATAAAAAAATTTAAAAAAAAAAAGAGTCAATATTTCTGTGTAATCGCTACTGCTTCTCCAACTGATCCCGACTGACCAGCTACGAATCTTGGTGATTACTCTAGCACGCCATATAGTGTTGACAGCCATAGTGTTGACAGCCATCCAATTCTATCTCATCACGAAGTTCTGTTACCTAAAACCAGTGTGAATAACAAGTAACTCAGATGGTATCCCCCTCCATGGAAGACTGAGAGGGACCTGGTTGTGTTTACTGTCATAGGGAGCAATGGCAGGTGGCCTTAACGACAAAGCAGAAAATGATGGACAAATCCCCTCTTGTGCCTGCAGCATGGTATCTTGGGTAAAAACACCAGCTGGGCAAGCCTGCCAACCTCAGCTCAATGCCTGGAGCCCATGGTGGAAGAGGAGCACTGACTCCCAGAAGTGTCCTCTCCTCTTCTGGTTGAGTACCAACCATACATTTCAGCATTAACTGTCTTACATTGCCTGATTGTAAGTGGGAAGAAATGGCTAGCTTTTCAATCATCAAGAAAACCAATAGCCATAAACATATAGTAATACATGCACACATAATTTAAAATTCAGGTAGCACCCATCAAACAGTCCAAGGAAGTTCTGTCTTTCTGAGTCTGGCTTATTTCTCTGAGCATAATGATTTCTAGTTGTATCTACTTTCCTTTAAATGTCATGGTTTCCTTTTCTTTATGGCTGCGTAAATTCCCATTGGGTATATGTATCGTATTTTATTTAGCCATTCATCCGGCTGGCTCCATTTCCTAGATACTGTGATCTGCGAACAGATACACAAGGATGTTCAGGTTTACATCCTCATGGCAGGTAGAGTAATTTAGTCCTTCAGGTACAAACCAAGAACAGAACAGCTGCGATGTCATCTTCAGTGACAGCAACCTTGCCTGGAGTGAGCTGGACTCTGACATGTCCCTGAAGGCTGAGGTGTTGGCCATTTGTATTTCTTCTATGGAGACCCATCTGTGGAGTTCAGTAAGTGCTTTGATCTTTAAAATTACCATTCTCAGTACCACTTCTCTTGGAATGTTAGACTGAGAACTGTCATGATCATTACAGTATGACTACTAGGTTTCATGCTTTGGTTCTGGATACTCCATTGTTAGAGAGAAGGCGCAGCCAAGACTGGCTATGTAACCGAGGCTAGCTAAAGGGATATTTCAATCATAATCATTATTGCTTTGCCCACCATGAAGGTCATTCCCTTCCACAGTTTATTCCACAGAGAATGTTGTCTTAACTCTTCTCCACTTTCAAGCTGAATGTGGAGCCTCAGGCCTTCCTCTCCACACTGGGAGGAAGAGGCAGTGAGAACTCAGGATCTTTGTGAGTGCTAGGCTAGCCTGGTCTATGTAGTGAGTTACAGGCCAGCCAGCACTACACACCAAGAGCCTGTCGTTGAAAAAGGAGAAGAAAAAATAAATCATCTCTTTTTTTTTTCTATTAGAAACCAGTAGTATCCACGTAGGAGGTTTGGGAGCCTCTCTGAGAAGAGGAAATTTCAAATGCTATCTATTCCTACTGCTCTCGATGCTCCAAACTAGTAGGGAAGGACCTCAACCAGCTAATTCATTCCATGGAAGCCAGAGCTGCCGCTGCACATATGCAGACTCTTGCCTTTTTCTCTCCTTTAGGAGGTTTTGTTTGTTTATTTGTTTGTTTGTTTGTTTGGTTGGTTGGTTGGTTATTTGGTTGTTTGGGTGGATTTTGTCATTGTTTACAGGCTTTTTGAGTTTCAATTAACTCAAGGATTTATAGTTTACAAAGCTTTTCTCTTGTTAGACAATTCACAAGGGTGACCAAGCTACAATCCACTGACCCAGAGAAGTTGTGTAAAGAGGAGGACTCCAGGTGGGATGCATGGATCTCCCAGGGAAGGGGAAAGAGATTTTGCCAGTAAACAGGGCACAGGTGAGGATGAGAGCAGGAAGGATCAGGCTGTGGGAGAAGAGGGTCAGAGTGTGGGAGGGAGGGGGAGACAACTGGGATTCAGGGACTTCTGGTGAGTGCAGTTGAAACAGGAGTGTCTCTGACTCTTTTGCCTGCTCCTTGGGACTATATTCCTTGTACTGGGTTGCCTTGTCCAGTCCTGATATGAGCGCTATTGCCTTGTTTTATTGTAGACCTGCCATTTTCTTAAGGGAAACAGGGTTATGGGGGTAGGGGCTGAGGAATGGAGAAAGGGCTAGATGTGGTCAGGATGAATTGTATGAGAGAAGAAGCTACTGCGTGCAGAAACAAAATCAGACAAAAGTGTTCTTCATAAATTGTTATTCCAGCTCCTCTTTATAAAAGTTCAGAAATTAAACCAAAAGCAAAATATATTTTTGTCATTCAGACATATGTATTCTAGATAAAATATGTATGTCTGACCTGTAATCTATCAGCTCATACATAAATAAAAATGCCACTCTCTTTTGTCTAAGAACAAAAGCATGTCCTTAACGTGCAATCACAAAAGACGTAACCATTATAGACCTATATATTTAAGTCACTTACAGAAAACTGTAATAATTACTTTCAGTTCATAATCATGGATTAAAAATCTTAGTTGCAACTAAGATTTTTCCTTTTGCCTATAATGCTGTAACTCATCTCTACAGATGTCACCTTCATTCCTATAATGACATAATGATGCTTATCACCTGGTGCATAATATGATGGGGCCTGAAGGCAGGAAAGCACATGTATAGTTAGGGCTCCTGTGAAAAAGTCTTAAACTCTTCCACTTATGGGACCTGTACAGATTCACCAGCTCATGACAATAAAGTTGGCTCAACTCAGAACACACATTACTGTTGGGATATCTCAGGCACCCCTCTAACATAGCGTGTAAGCCTTGGGTTAGCTCATTCTAGTCAGGCCAGTGTGGCCTAATGGAACCAACATAAGACCTAAGGCTTTGGCTTCACTTTAGCTACAGGGTTCTCACCTAAGGGACTCCCCGGCTTCTCTGAACTTGAAGCCTGGTCAATGATGTCAAATAAGAATTTTTAGGTATTTATAATTTAGGGAGTTCTTTATTAATTTTCCTCTGATAATTACATAATTCATATAATGGAAACATGATTTTTCTCAAATTATAAGTATACATGAAAACTGGGCATTTATTTGTACCAGTTGATATTAAACCATACAAATTTGATTTTAATATGTACATGAACAAAATTAAGAAAAGAAAATAATTTAATGTATTGCCCTTTAAAGTCACGTTTGTAAGGTAATAATACTAAAAATAACTAAATGTCACAAGAAAATCACTCAAAGTACTGAGAGCAAACTACTGGTTTCTGCGTAATGAACAATCTAAGAGAAAAGGGAGGCTGGTGGCTAGGTGGTTCAGCAGTGACCTGACTGTGGGCTCGCAGAACCCAGGTCAAGTGTGGTGCTGCCATGGCACCACCGCTGCCTGCCTGGCAAGTTTCAGAAACAGGATTCCTGTCGGCCGGTTCTGCAGGCTCGGCTTCACAGCCTCTCTAACTGCCATCTTTAAACATTTATGTTTTTCAAAAGAATTGATAATACGCAACTGACAACAGCTTACAGTGATCGCTTCGGCAGCACATATCCTAAAATTGAAAATAGCTTACAATACTATAAGCTTAGCTGACATAATGCTAACATTCAAAAATAAAACATAAAAATTAGTTTTAGGCACAAAGTCCCTGAAAGCTACAGAAACAATAGTTAGTACTCACAGCTGGCACTGGTCACCTTTTATCCCCTTGGTTGTGCAGAAACACTTTCCTGTGTGCAGGTGACAGACATTTGCATGGCCACCACAGGTGCAAGCTGTAAGTCAAAACAACATAGTATCAAGACAGAAGTCAAAACAACATAGTATCTATTAAGTACTACAGTTATTATCTTATTTAATGGGGCTGTTTCCTCATGCCATGTGTTATTTTTAATCATAAGAAGGTAAAGTTATCTATGTGACTTGAAAAACTTTGCAAAACTCTTTAACTCCCCCAGTGTCTTCTATCTTCCATGTACCTAAGTAGTTCTCTAATTCTCCTTTGTGTTTCTATTTGTGATCTGACACACCATCAGTGAAAAAGTGGTTAAAAAGGTAGCAGTGTAGTGGTGAACACCTCCAATCCCAGCACATGGGAGATGCATGGTGCACACCTTCAAACCCAGCATGTGGGAGGGGAACACATGGTGCACACCTCCAATCCCAGCACATGGGAAATACAAGATGCACACCTCTAATCCCAATACATGGGAAAAGCATGGCACACACCTCCAATCCCAGCATGTGGGAGGGGAACACATGGTCCACACCTCCGGTTCCCACATGTGGAGGGAAGGCGGGCAGACTGGCAGACAAAGTTATCCTTAGCTACATAAAGAGTGGATATGGCTTTGAGAAGGTGACTGGATCAGAACACTCATGGGTAACACATAAAGAGCAAGAACCCCAGAGCACAATGATTTAATGTCAAACACGCATCAACAGTCGCTAATTATATAACTTTAAACAATTTACTGAAACTCTCCAGTTTGGTTTCAGCACCTATAAGTAGAGAGTAGCAGTATTTAGTTCTAAGGACTCGAGAGAATTAAATGAGATATTGCAATTTAGAACACTTAACTTGCCAGGCAGGCAGTGGTGGTGGCATGGCAGCACACACCTTTAATCCTGGCACTTGGAAGGCAGAGGCAGGTGTATCTCTCAGTTGAGGCCAGCCTGGTCTACAGAGCGAGTTCCAGGACCAATCAGGCTATTTTCAACAAAGGCAGCACCGACTGGCATCAGCACTAGTAATGAGCATGGTGGTCACTAGTCACTGCTAACAATGGTACCACCCGGGTACTTAGTGCAGCACTTGTCTCTGACCTCTGGGATTAATGTCACAGACAGAGATATCACAACTGTGACAGATTAGTCAGAGTAATAAATTAAAAGCTACAAGGAAATGCAAATACTGAAAATACATCTTATGAGCATACATGCAAAAAATCTCAACAAATTAGAAGTGGAAATCTGGGAACATCTGTAAGGTCTCACATGACCATGAAGGATTTTTATCAAGAGAGAATGACACAGGGCAGGAGAGATGGCTCAGTGGTTAAAAGAACTAACTGCTCTTCCAGAGGTCCTGAGTTCAATTCCCAGCAACCACATGGTGGCTCACAACCATCTGTAAAGGGATCTGATGCCTTCTGGTGTGTCTAAAGACAGCAACAATCTATTCATAAGCATAAAATAAAAAATCTTTTAAAAAGAGAGAGAGAGAGTAAAACAGCTTAATAGTCAAATATCAGTACTGTTACATCATACTGGCCAATAAAAAATAATATTAATTCAATAAATCAGAAATACCATTTGAGAAAACCTACATTCTTTCATGATTAATGACATATGCCTTTAATTCCAACACTACTGAAATACAAGGAGGCAGATAACTGTGAGTTTGAGGCTATTCTGATCTACAGAGCAAATCCCAAGTCAGGCTAGCCAATGTCATGTCGTGAAACTCTTGTCCAAACAAATCTCATCAGGCCTAACTGGGATATCTACTTCCTACCACAGCCTGACAGAGGCACGGGGGTCATAAAGAAAGACACAGGTGGGAAGACTAGAACAGCAAGAAGGTATGGGACTTCTGTGAAACTGTCTCCTGATCATCACAGGACACCACACGTGTGATCACGGAAGCTGTGACACACATGACCTGCACAAGATCACACCAGCCAAATGTGGGCCGCACAGTCCCGGCACCAGCTAAGGAGCAAGCATACTTGACGGTTACTAAGGATGACAGTGTCAACGTTTAGGGATGCTGCCCCCGGCAGGACCCAGGGACTCTTTTGGGCTTCAAAAGAGTGTCAGGAAGATGGTGAACACTGAAGCAGCTATAGAAAATAGATTCAGTCAAAACACATTTCACGTATGAAATTCTAAAAATATATCCTTTAAGAATCAGTAAATCAGAAATAGAAGGAATTCACTAAACATAAACTGCATTTTTAAAACCTAGACCTTATAGCATCATGCCTTCTCCTAAACTCAAGAAGTCTTGGCTCTCCATTACATCATTTATTTCCATCTTGTATGTCACATTCAAATCAAGACAAACAAAAAATAATAAAGTCAGTCAAATAGGAAAACAAGCATAAAGCTGAGGCTGGTTACAAGTTCATTACCATTTCTATTCAAGGAAGTAGTCTCCTAAAAAGTATTTTGGAAAAAAATCTCATAAGCAAAGATACATGTGGAAGATCAGTGTGCAGAAGTCTTGCACAGACTCTAGGGGTGGCATCTGGTAGTATGGTATTTGCTTAGCAGGCGTAAGGTCTAGAAGTTGACCCCTATAGCCCCCCCCCCCAAAAATAATAAACCTTATCTAACTTCAGGGTGGTTAGTGAGGCCTGGCTAGCCCTGCCCAAAGATCTGCCATATTTCTGTAACTAGCAATGAAAATGAAAATATAAGAAATAATCCCACTATAAACGAGCATTAAAATGCTGGGGCTGTAGCTACCTCGATAACATGTGTGCTACCAAGCATAGCCTCAGTTTGATTCACAAAACCCACAATAAAGAACAAAAACAAACACACACACAGGGTCCTGTTTGTAAAAGGAAAGTCAGGTGGATTCACTGGAGAGAGGTGGCCAGACGGCCTGGCTTATGTGTCAAGTTCCAAGACACTGAAAAACGCTGTCTCAAGAAACAAGTTGGATGGCTCCTTGGGGAGCGCACATGAAGCTGTCTGCTGGATTCCACATTCATGCACATAAGTGCATCACACATACAGAGAAAGCAGGAGAGACAGAGAGAGACACAGAGTGGGGGAAATTAAGAGTAACGAAATCCTTAAGAAATAATCTCAGAAAGGTATCAAACAGGTATCCTGAAGACTATAAAATACTGTTGAAAGAAAACTAAAGACAGTATAGATAGAGTGAAAGAAATATCAGCTCACGGCTGAGAAAGCCAGTTACCCAGCTGACAGACAGAGGACACAATCCCCATGGGAAACCTAGCTGGCTACCTTGTACAAATTGACAAGCTGATTCTCAAACTCGATTACAATGACAAAGGACAATGTGAAAGGGTCTTGAAGGATGAAATCAGCTATCCCAACTTTAAACACCACTGTAGAGCAACAACAGTACGTTCAGACAGCATTGATAGAGTGACAGAATCCTGGGGAGTGGGAAGGAGGATCCCAGTCAACCCACTCAGGAGCTGAGGCGGCTAGCCAGGCGGAAGGCAGCATGTGTGGGGGTCCTGCACACCAGCCACGGAAACGGGTCCAATGAGCAAGATGCCTAAACTTAGGGCTTAAAGGATCCCAAAACAAAAAGTTCAAGGAAGTACATGATTTTTCTTGTACTAAGACATTTTAAAGATTCATCGGATTTGAGCTCAATCACGGATGAAGAGTGTTACGTTTTATTACCAAATCATTATTAGCGAGTAGACAGCTGAGATGTCTTTCAGTTACTTAATTGTTGCGAATAGTATTATAAGCACTCACATGGATATATTGTCGGAAGATACATTGTATTTCTCTTTTTCTCCCTGTCTAGAACTAGACTGGCTCTGTCCTTCTACTTGGCTGTTTTGATTGACACACAGACATTCGGAGGACAGCTGTATGCATCACTATTTCCACTACTCATCCATCCAAGTTCCAGTTTCTCTGCATTCTCATTCATTCTGGTTATTGTCTGCATTTTAATTAGAACCATGAATCAGATCTGAAACAAGATATCACTTGCATTTACTTCACTAACTATGAATACAGTGACTTCTTCCGCGCTTACCAGTATGTTTTCTCTGAAATAATGTTGATCCAAATCCATGAATAAATTCGTTTAACTAGGAAATTCATCTTCTCATTGTTGAATTAAATTGTTGTTTATATTCTAGATATAAGTAAGATACATGATTTGCAAAAAAAACTCCTGTAATTTATAGTTCTTTTATTTTATTGGTGGTATCTCTCGTCAGGCAAATATCTAAAGATTGATGGAGTATTCTGTCCTTCCTTCCTTTCTTCTTTCCACTCTTTCTTTTCCTGTACTAGATGTCTTCGTGAATTATCTTTCTATGCTTGTGATAACATATCATAACCAAAAGTAACTTAAAGGAGAAAAGGGCTTCTTTTGGTGGAGTGAGTACAGGAAGCATGGGTGTGGGACAGGAAAGTGGGTGTGTTGGCTAGTGTATGTCAATGTGACACAAGCTAGAGTCATCTGAGAGAAAAGAAACTCAATAGAGAAAATGAATCCATACAATCCAGCTATAGGGCATTTTCTTTTCTTTTTTTTAAGATTCATTTATTTATTATATGTAAGTACACTGTAGCTGTCTTTAGACACTCCAGAAGAGGGCATCAGATCTTGTTACAGATGGTTGTGAGCCACCCTGTGGTTGCTGGGATTTGAACTCAGAACCTCCAGAAGAACAGTCAGTACTCTTAACTCTTAACCGCTGAGCCATCTCTGCAGCCTGCGCATTTTCTTAATTAGTGATAGGAGGACCCAGACCAGTATGGGTGGTGCCACCCCTGGGCTGGTGCTCCTATGTTCTATAAGGAAGCAGGCTGAGTAAGCCATGGGGAACAGCTAATAAGCAGCACCCCTGCATCAGCTCCTGCCTCTGAGTTCCTGCCCTGCTCGAGTTCCTGTCCTGACTTCCTTCAGTGATGAATAGTGATGTGGAAGTGTAAGCCAATTAAGTACTTTCCCTCTAGGTTGCTTTTGTCATGGAGTTTTATATCACAGCAATAGTGACCCTGAGACACTGGGTGGTGACATTTTACCAACACAGAGAGGCTTGAAGACAAAGCCTTGTCTGGGAAAGTTGAAAGTGAAAGACTTGGGGGTAGAGGGAATACATTATTATAAAAAGCAAAAAGAGGAAATAGAGCCTACTTACGATGGAGTGGGCAGGCTTATTTGTATGACTTAATGAATAAAATGTGTAAGTGAATCTTTTAATAAATACCAGATAATTGGGAAGATCCCAATTTACTTTATGCCTGTTCCTGGAAAGAATGTGTTAACTATTATATCAATAGTCTGTTTTCCAAAGACAATCAGCAAAATGTTTAATATCTTATAACATTTTATGATGTGGTCAAACCAATACTTTTAACTTAGCCTTACTAAGATATACAAAGACATGACAGAAGTTGTGTTTTTAATATGACACAATTCAGTGGTGTGTGTGTGTGTGTGTGTGTGTGTGTGTATACAGAAACAGGCCCTCATGATTGCAGTCTTATTTGACAGAACTTTTATCACTCCCTCTCCAAAAAAAATTTTTAAAACGCATTTCCCACTGTCAGTCCTTCCCCTATTGTCCAACTCTCTACTTTCTCCCTGGTTGCCATGGCGATTAGAAATCCATTATCTATACAGACTGAATTATTCTTGAAATTTTATTCATAAAGTCATACAAATAAGTCTTCAAACTTTCCTTTAATGAGAACATAAGATTTGAGATTTCCACAAATGAAAGATAAGGTGTGAAACAAGAAATAAAAAATATGCCCCTGGCCCTCGCTGGCTGCAGCGCTCAGGAGAAAGAGGGCCCTGCGCCTTGCCTGGTCAGCTGCTTGGGGGTTAGCCCTGCGGGCCTGGGACACAGGAGAGCAGAGGCTAGGGAGCAGAAGACCAGGCTCCGCCCCTTGCCCACTGTGGCCCTAGGTGAGCCAGCCTGGCAGGGGCCCTGCTGAAGCGCTCCCCCTAGTGGTGCATGTGCAGAGAACTGGTGAGCTGACCAGCTCTTGTACCACCCAGACCCAGATCTGGCTTTGAACTGGTCCAGCCAAGCATCTTCCCAATCTATGGCGGCTGATCTATGGTCAGGAGGAGTGCATGAAGGGGCCGGTCCTGCAGATCGCTAACTGCAGGATCTCCATGACTCAGGGCAACAACAGGGTATTTAAGAGGAGTCCCAGTAAAGATCCAGTATTAGATAAAGCAGAAACCAGACGTCCGGAAGCAGACCAATGACTCACGGCAATGAACATCTGCAAGTAAAGATGTATGGACAAAAGGGTGTACTGTGGGACACACTATGACACTCTACAGCTTCCACAAATTTTTTTTTGGAGCGGGGGAGGCTGTAAGGGCAGAGGTACAAAAGGAAGAGGAGATGAGTATGAGTGGGGGTTATGATGTGAAATTAACAAAGAATCAATAAAAAGTTAAATAAAAATAAAGAATATCATCAAGGAATAAAGGAACACTAAGATTTATTGTTAATATGTGACTGTTTAAATAATGAATGAACACACAATCACCTAGTTTAACGATAATCCGAACAATTTCGGACAAATACTGAGGCATATTCCAAGGAACACCAAAATCAATGCATATTAATATTTTAAAGCTTGGATTTTATTTATCCATTCTGGGAAAACATTGTAATAGTTATTCTTGCAGATTTTCCTTAAAGAATTATCATTGTATAGCAACTTTAATAATTTCTAAAACAAGAAAAAAACCCACACGCATTGATATATCTTGTATGGAGCTCATTTTGCAAGAATTCCCCTGTGGTATTATACTTCTGAGTAAAATAGCACAAATGCACCTTAAATGCAATTGTTTAAAATTTATACTTCACGGCAGTTTTCATATTATTCTGTGTTGTCAGCATCTGAGGCCATTGTTTTGTGCTGAGTAAGCACCTATGACATCATCATGCTGTGGCCTTTAATTTGGGAAATTTTATTTGGCAGTGATTTTATAGCCCGGATATACACTAGGGGGACATGACTCAGTCACATGGTATTTCTGTCCCCAAAAATATAAAGCTGCAGAGGCAACTTATAAGCAAAACTAAACAATGGAGAAAAAACCAATAGCAAGGTCACCCACACCAGCTGCATACACAGAACACACCGTAGAAACAAAATCCAAGCAGTCACAGTAGGCAGCCATTTTCTGCTCCTGTCTGTCACGAACACATGACAACAGTTTCTGGAGGTCATGCCAATTTAATTTTTTTCGTAGTCTTCCATGCTAATCATGTTTAATGAAATATCTTAGGTTTATTACCGATTAGATACCTAATGTGGTAAAATTCTACATAAGGAAAAAGCATAACAGACACATAATTAAAAATCCTCTCCTTCAGAATCGCAATAGGCTCCTCCAGTCTTGCCAGCCTTGACCAACCAGCTCCTGAGACACCCGGAACCTCACTCAGCTCCACATCTCTTTGGGAGGGAGCTACACGGGCACAGAAGAGGGAAGAGCCGCCTCTTGTGCTGCTGTCAAAGGCTTCTCTGATCCAAGCCACAGCAGGCAAGACTGCTGTTGATACTCATCTCATTCCTCTCAGCTGCGGGCTAAGAGTACATATCTGACTGCTGACGAACCCGCTAAAAGACACTATTCTGTAGAGAGCTGGCTGTGGACGCCGGGATTGGAAACCTGGGCGCGCTTAGGCAGGAGCTGGGCAACAACAGAGCATGCACATAGGAACCTGGGCATGCTCAGATGGGAGCTGGGCAGCACAGCGTGCACATACGAGCACATAGATGTTCCTTGCTGAGTTGCTATTTTCATGTTCCCATAACTCTTCATGCAAATTGCTAATTTTCTTGTCCACTTTGCTAAGCATTCCTTCCATGTTGCTGACGTTCCCTTCCAAGCACAGAAATGAATTTATTTACTTGTTGGTACCGTCTTCCGGGTCATTGATAATTTTTAAAAAACAAACAAAAATACTTTAGAAATATTCTTTATTTATCTGTAAAATAGTCATGCTAATTATTTGCATTATAAAATACAATTAAACAGACATCTAGGCAAAGTGCTTAGCAATGTTCTCGGTATTTAAAAAATGACCAAAAGTATGAAATAAGTTTAAAGATGAGGCAGGAAGCTTGCTTATGGGAAATATGAAATACAGAGGACAAAAGATGTGTATGGTAGAGCAAAAAGTTAGTTGGGATTGCACCATAGAAACTCCTGGAATGTATTTTTAAAGAACTTTGAAGTAGTTACTCCTTTAACAATTTTAGACACTGGAAACTTCAGAAATAAAAAAAGGAAACCTCTTCTTGAATCACATTCAAAGTAAAACTGTCTCTCTTTTCCTACAAAGGAAGTATAAAGGGGCAGTTACAATTGAAGAGATTGTGTGTGATTATGTGTGGCAGATCGATCTTTGCATGAAAAAGACCGAATGAGACGCTCCACCACGTCAAATAATCTGCAACACGTAACAGCAACAGCAGAGGAAGGATTACAAAGACCTAACGTTCTAATTAAGGGAAACAAGTTATAAAACAGGGAATACTCATCACGAACAGGTGGAGAAAGAATCACGTTCAGATGGAATATAAGGATTGAGGAGAAAGAAATATGGATTTGCTAACATCAAGGTCAAAAAGGTCAAAGCATCTAAAAATAATAAAGTCACTGGAATCAGTTTGTAACTGAAACTTGTGCAGAAATGCTCTAAATGTTCAACCAAAAGCTGCTAAACAAGTCTCAAGCTACCTAATTAAATAACCCGGACTGTCCACTCAATGAACAATTAAATCTTCTGTACTTTTGTGAAAGGCTAAGAACAGATATTTTTTAAATCTATTAAAAATAAGCAAGAAAACTCATAAATTTATTCATGGCTAATAAAACTCAAGCATTTTTTAATCCATGACTAATGTTATATATAAAAAGCCTTTAAGGATGGGAGAGGAAAAAGGGGGTGCAGGATCAGGTGTGGGAGGAGACAGCGAAGATGTAGAGGGTCTGGAAATTGAACAGAGGTGTGTAGCAACGGGTGATGGGGAACTGGGAGTAGCCAACAGAAAGTCCCAGATGCCAGGAAAGCAAGAGCCTCCCAGGACCCAACAGAGATGACATTAGCTGAAATACCCAACAAAAGGGAGAGAGAACCTATAGAGACTATATGGAGAGGTTATGCATAGACCCCAGTTGAGGGATGGGGCCACCCACTCTTCTCAAAATTCTAACCCAGAGTTGATCCTGTCTAAAGAAAATACAAGGACAAAGTGTGGAGCAGAGACAAAAGGAAAGGCCATCCCATATGCAGTCACCAAACCCAGTCATTATTGTGGATGCCAAGAAGTGCTTGCAGACAGGAGCCTGCTATGGTTGTCACCTGAGCGGGTCTGCAAGAGCCTTACAGATACAGATGCGAATGCTTGTAGCCAACCCTAGGACTGAGCATGGGGACCCCAATGCAGAGTTATGGGAAGGACTGAAGGAGCTGAACGGGTTTGCAACCCCATGGGAAGAACAACAATATCAACCAACCAGACCCCCCCCCCCAGAGCTCCCAGGGGCTAAACCACCAACCAAAGAGTACACATGGAAGGACCCATGGCTCCAGCTGCTTATGTAGCAGATGGCCTTGTCTGGAATCAATAGGAGGGGAGGAGGCCCTTGGTCCTGGGATCCCCAGCATAGAGGAATGCTAGGGCAGTGAGGCGAGAGTGGGTGGGTTGAGGAGCTTCCTCATAGAAGCAGGTGGAAGGGGATGGGGGGGGGGGGTTGCGGAGGGGAAACTGGGAAGGGGGATAACATCTGAAATACAAATAAATTAAATAACCAATAATTTTTTTTAAAAAAGGCCTTTGAGGGAAAAGGTTTCTTTAATAGTACAATCAGAGAATGTTTAATTCTTACAAAGTATTCACAGAAAACATTTTGCTAATGATTCCTGCATTCCTAATATATAATTAACTTTTCACAATCACTAATTATCCCAAGCATTATATGAGAACTGCAAAAATACATATACAATTTGGCATTTAACTTGGTTTAGCAACCAACCCATTAAGTATATTGTAATCAATTTATTACATTAATTACTCATTAAGTATTTTATAATAAATTTATCCAAGAAGAATATGATCTGGAAGAAAAGATATTAGTCATACAAGACTGGAAAAGTACTTTCTCTTTGTACTTATATTTTACAAATAAGTGAGCATGAAAAATCTGGACAACGATTTTATGGTTAATAACCTACTTATCTGTTGTATATGAGAATGGATTATAATGAAATATATGCTGCTAGCAATGACTGTGGAAAACTGAAGTATAGATTAACAATGTCCCAAGCGATCAGGGGACCACTAAATTAACTCTGGAGTGGGACTTTCCCAGATCATTCAATCAGAATAAATCTCTTTGTCCTTTACTTCATAATTTGATTTATTCATAACACAATGACAGTATCCCACAATGTTTGTAAATTTAAGTTATAACATGCTTTTGGCAGTTAATAAGCATTCAATCACTATTTGATGATTTCAAAGATAATTCTTCTTTATAAGGCACTGTAGTCTGTGGGTGCACTGAGCTGTCCTACTCTAAGAAAAAGGTCATTATTTTCTTCTACTGCAATTTATAAATCAGTTTGGAGAGCATATTTAAAATGTATACCAAAAAAGAATACATTGGTTTGAATAAATTAACTGTAACTTCAGAGTACCCACAATGTGTCAAGTTTCCATTAAGGGACATAAATTTAAAAGCACTTCCCCTTGGAGAAGTTCAGCCAAGAGTGAGCCCAGATTTTAATTCCACGCCTCCTGTGCCTTCTTCATCTATATCCTGCCTATCTGTTGTATGAGTCTGGATCTGTGCCTACCCAAATGCTGCCTTGTCTGTCCCTGCCTCTGTGTCCAGATCTCTACACGAAGTATTGCACGTGGTTTTTTGAACAATATAGAAAGCATCACACAAGGAAAGGCTGAGGAACACTTACACAAATCTCTAACAGAGTTTTGCAGGGGACAAAGTCGCTAACTCCAACTGACCCCAACTATCCCAGAGAACAAACAAAAACTATTGAGAAATATTCATATGTTGTCTTGAGCATGTGTAGTGGATATTCCTGGTATGCTTTCAACCTGCTTTCTGCCTCCAGGATTTACTATCATAGCGTGCACGTGCATTTGTGTGTGTGTGTCTGTGTGTGTGTGTGTGTGTGTGTATAAACACACACAAAGAATTTAAAGGTACTATTTTATGATTATAGTTGTGTACCTTGGCATAACGGCACATGACTTTAATCCAGCTCTCAAGAGGCAAATACAACTTTGAAGACAACATGATCTACATAGAGTCCAGCCAGAGCAACATAATGAAACCCTGTCTCAAACAAACAAACAAACAAACAAACAAACAAAATTTACAGCTATTCATTTGCTTCTGTTATGAATTAAGTGCATGGGAAATTCATGGCAAACAAGGTTGGTTGTACATTGTTTTCTTAAAAGTGAGTTGAACAACAGACTTGAGTTCACAGTAGGACAACAGTGTTAAATGACCTCAAGGCACACTGTTACCTGTAGCTTAAGGTCCAGCAAAATCTCCAGGCTCTTTGAATGTAACATTTTTATAATAATAAATCACCATTTTGCTATAGAAAAAGTCTTAACCATACAATATTTGGATGATTTGCAGGGGATTAGACCCCAAGTCCTGGTCATGCTAAGAAGAAACTATACCTTTCACCTAAAGTCCCATCCCTATTTTTTTTTTTGTTTTTTTTTTTTTTTTTGAGAAAGTGTATTCTCTTCCTAACTCACAATTGCCTTGAACATCACAGTATGTAGATGTAGAGGAACTTTAATCCAGCAACAAGGGTCATATCCAAAGACCATCTAGGTCTGTGTGATCTGGCTGGAATACAGACACACCCTTATCACATGCCTTTAATCCCTAAGATTGAAAGTAAAGTTAGTTTGTAGAAGGAAGCAGCCATGTTTGAAAAATGACATTTAATTGAGGGGCAGACAAAGTGTGGAATCAGAGAAAGATTTGACAGACTGAGTCAGAGATAGGACACACCCAACTCTCATGAGAACAGCATAGGAAAGAGAGGACTTAAGAGAGCAGAGGGAGAGAGGAGACGGGTTTACAGAGACAGGTTGCAGGTGAAGACAGAACGAACCAGAGAATGAGAAGGAGCCAGAACATTAGAATATATCGACAGAGTCTGCCAAGCAGAGCAATTCAGTCAGAAACCAAGAGAAGACAGTTCAAATCAGTCAGCTTGGAGAGGAGCTTGGGCCAAACATCTAAGTTAAACCAACCAGCAGGAGTTCAGAAAGAACTAGAAAGGGTGAGTTTATTCATCAGTAAGCCTCCAAAACAACAACTACATCTGGCAAATAAGTCACATTTGCAGTGTGTAGCCTTGAACACATGATTCTCCTATGCTAGCGACACCAAGTATTGGGATAACAGGAATGGCCACCATGCCCACCTAGTAGGCATTCAGTCTTACTAGCATGCTTTAACCTGCGAACTGACAATCACAGTATTGCTGTATCAGCTAGCACTGGGGTTAGCACTCAGCAGACGCACACACTGTTTCACCTATAAACAATCTCACTCAACACACCAGACAAACAGACGCCTCAGCTGGTCAAATGCCTTTAACACAAAGGCCGATCCCCAGAAGCATGGCGCCTGCTTTCAACCTCTGAGGAGTCTCTCCAGGTACCACTCTCCTAGAGGCACAAAGCTCAGTTCCCAGAAAATGACACTAAAGGTTCGCTTTCTGGCTTTTCAAATTTTAATTTTAGTCATTACTACATAATTTATCAATGTAACATGTCATTTATTAGTTAGGTAATGAATGTGGACATTTAAAAAAGTTTATTTTTATATATCACATGACACTATATAGTCACACACAGCAAGGCATAATCTTGCCACTTTTTAGGACCTAAAAAAAAAGTCAAGGATTATTTAAAGTTTCATAAAAGTCTGCAACAAGGAATACGATAGGCATTAATCCTTCATCCCATTTAATTTTCTATTTACTGTGCATTAATTAGCTTGCCAGATGTGATATGTCACTAAGAGAAATTAATATGGAATAATTAAACTAGTTTTAAATCCAACAGCAGAATACCATCCCCAAAGGGGAACATATTTCTCAAAGCACCCTGCCTGTTGAAAATATAAAATCCTTCATAACAATTTAAATCATTTTGTACTGATTATAAAGAGTGAAATGTTCCTTTTTCCTATTTCAGCAAAAGTTTATATAGTCACATGCATTTGGCAATACATTCTGATCCATGACACCCAAGGTGCAGCCAACAGGGCCACAGAGACACTAGGTGAGTAAGAGCACTGGCTGCCCTTCCAAAGGATGCTGGTTCAATTCCCAGCACCCATACAGCAGCTAACAACTATCTGGAATACCAGTACCAGGGGTCTAACACCCTCTTCTGGCCACCAGGGACACAGCAAACATGTGGTACACTGACATAGACGCAGGCAAAATATAAGATAAAAATAAATAGGGCTGGAGAGATAGCTCAGTGGTTAAGAGCACTGACTGCTCTATCAGAGGTCCTGAGTTCAAGTCCTAGCAACCACATGGTGGCTCACAACCATCTGGAATGGGATCAGATGCCCTCTTCTGGTGTCTGAAAACAGCTACAGTGTACTTACATATAATAAATAAGTAAATCTTTAAAAAAAAAGTAAAAATAAATATTTTGATAACAAAAAAGAAAACCTACATTAAGTAGACTTCATCAATATGATTAAAATATGTGGGAGATTTTTCAAAAAATTTAAGTATAGTTTAAGAAATTAGAAATTTTTATACTTTATCTTTTAAAGATTTAGTATTTTAATGTATATATCTGTTTGTGTGTGTCTGTGTGTGTGTGTGTGTGTCTGTGTGAATGTGTGTGCGTGTGTGTGTGCCTGTGTGTGCGCATGTGTGTGTCTGTGTGTGTGTCTGTGTGACTGCGGGTGTCTTTTTGTGTGTGTGTGTGTATACATGTGTGTGTGTGTATACATGTGTGTGTGTTTGTGTCTTTGTGTGTATGTATATACGTGTGTGTGTCTGTGTGTACATGTGTGTGTCTGTGTGTGTGTGTATGTTTGTCTATGTATGTATGTGCGTTTGTGTGATTGTGTGTATCTGTGTGTGTGTGTGTGTGTGTGTGTGTGTACAGGTGTACCTGGAGGCCAAAGATGGTATCAGACCCCCTGGAGGCAGAGTTGGAGGCTGCGAGCCCACCCTGAAAGGAGAGTGTTCCGAACCACTGAGCCATCTTTCTCACCCTCCAAAACTTTTCTATTTTTGGGAACATTGTGCTTTTTTTAAAATAAGACAATCCACAATGTGGAAGCAAATATTTGATAATCAAGGTATTATAAGGACCTGTTATTTTGAATATATAAAGATATCTTACAATTTGGGAAGAAGGAACAACAATAAAACAAGCCCCACATTAAAAATGGACCAAATCTCTGGGAAATAACTTCTCCAGACACAGAACAACAATACCACAAACAAATAATGGTACAGGGACTAAAACAGGTGTTGATGCCCCCACATACACAGCAGGGTTCAAAATAACCAAAAGGGAGGTACAATTCAAGCCTCTGTCAGAGTCAGCCCAGACTGATAAAATGTAGTTTTTAAAAAGACAGCGGCAGAATGACATTCAGCCTAAAGAGCAGAGATGGCCTCTCTGTAGCTTGAGAGAACCCGGATGACACTGGCTGAGCAGCAACAAACCCAAATTGTGATTCTATTCATACAAGGGACCAACTTGGTGGTGGCCAAAAGCTGGAAGACGGAAAGACAGACGGAGGGTGGTGGCCAGAGGCCAAAGGACCAGTTCACAAGAGGAAACAAAATCTTGAGGGTCTACCTAAAAAATACGCCAGCCCTTCACTCAGGAGCGCCTGTGGTTCTTGTACACAGAGCACACGCAGATGTTCTCACCGTTTCCCACAGACCCCTGCGACCTCCTCATGGTCTCAGCTCTCCACACCACATCCTCCTCATCGACCCCTTCGGGGTTTTCCTCTTTCTCTCAAATGCATTAGAAAATGCCTTTAAGGACACCGATTGCAGCTGTTACTTTAGTCTGGAACACTGTTCTCTCAAAGTGCAGCGGAAAGCTTCATTGCCCTCCAGAACTGGACGGTGAGTCACTTGCTAAGGACACCATATGCATGGGGTATGGGGACACAAGGGATCAAACAGGCAGCGAGCGATCTGGAAACTGTGTCCCCCCTGGCTAGCTCTCACAGACCCAGGAGGAGCTGCGAACACACCTGAGGTGAGGGGAAGTGATGGACAGTGACTTGGCTGTGAACACTGTGAACTGCAGTGATCACCAGCAGCACAGCAAGGCATGCACTGAGCAATAGTGGCCTGACATGTCTGGACAGTCACCAAACACTTACTGATCAGACTGAAGACCCTCTCCACAAAACGGAATCCGTTCCTGGTCCCAAACTGGGCCAAGAACCATTAGCTGTGTGAGTCATAGACTCTAGGAAAGAACTCACTGCCAGCATTCTGTTTAATGGGCATAGCATTAAGCCCCACACTCTACACATATCTAATCTATTAGACCAGCAGATTAGCATAACTCTCAACTCTCATCAGAAAACCTTCCTGTTGCAGCATACAGCAACTCACGGAGCCTCGCAGCTGGTCAGACTGCAGAGCTAAGAGACTGTGTAGTGCTCACCCCTGACTGGGACATCTCCAGTGTATACTCTCCCCTCCAGGTTCAGGTGTCACCACAGAAAGGAGGTCAGAAAGACCATAGAAGCCAGTGGGTGGTATCAGAGGGATGCTGTCACACAGATTCTCCACGCATGGAGGGAAGGCTACACGCATGAACTCTCTGCAGCTGTAGCTGCACGCATACAACTGTGCAGGATCAAGACCCCACAATGGATGGGGTAAGGGCCATGGATCCTACCCCTAGCTGAAGAGATCCCTGTAACAGACGGCTGCTGAGGGATGCTCAGTCTGTGTCAATGTGGCCACTGATAGGTCGCCCATACTCCACTGGATGTCCCAGTACTGCAGTACTGTGTGGACTCGGTGGGGTTTAAAAAAAAAAGAACAGGGGGTTGGGAAAGAAAAGCCGTGGGCTCTTGAGACAATGAGAATGAAAAAAAGAAAAGAAAGAAAACACCATGATAATTGAAGGAAGCCAGTCAAAACGGGTTTTTAAAAAAGTGGCAGTGCCAGGCAGTGGTGGCCCACACCTTTAATCATTAATAAAAGTTTAAAATACGCCGGGCAGTGGTGGTGCACACCTTTAATCCCAGCACTTGGAAGGCAGAGGCAGGTGGATTTCTGAGTTTGAGGCCAGCCTGATCTACAGAGTGAGTTCCAGGATAGCCAGGGCTATACAGAGAAACCCTGTCTCAAAAAATTAATTAATGAATGAATCAGTTAATTAATTAATTAATTAGAATAAAATAAAAAAGTGGCAGAATTGATATTTCAGACCCAACCCATTCCCTTAACTGCCACCCTATCCAAAGAGAAATAATAGCTGTCTTTAGGCATCTTTCTATAAGAGTCAACTATTCATTCCAAAAGTCAATAATCTATCAAAAAAAACCCTGCAGTGATCACTTCATCCATGGGATTGTTTACACTATACTACATTTCTTGCAATAAGTACGCATTCAATTTTAAGTAAAAAAGTAATATTTTAAAATAAGCATCTTGCAGAGTTTTTCTAATTCACGGTATTCGATCAATAAATACTACCTTCAAATATACTGAAGCCGGATAGGAAAAATAATTCATTTTTTTCTTTTGATTAGCACATATACACTGACATGCGTGAAGGCATTTACCTGTGCACTGGCCGCCATTGGTTGGGTCTCCGTAGTACCCAGGCATGCAGTCCTGGCACTGCCTCCCAGTGGTGAGATTCTTACACTGCTCACAGACATTGTTGTTGATGCAGGTGCTGTGTCCGTTACACTGGCAAGCTAAAGGAGACAGTGAACAGTGTCACAAAGAACCCAGCAGCAGTAAGAGTGTGCACAAGCTACCTGAGAACCGAAGTTACTTTTAAAATCACATTCTATCGAGGGGCAAAGAACATTCCCTAATTTTTAAATCTATAACTCAGGCAGCTGAAAGCAGCCGTACATGACAGTGACTACATCATGTCATAGATCACAAGTGACCTCGTTATTGATAAGGTGTAGGAGCTACAGAAAGCGTGAAACACAAAGATCACAGGTCATAAGGAATATTTTAATATATCATAAAAGAATCTTATGAATGTTTTATCTATTAAATTACATAAAGATGAGATCAGATAGTATAACTTTGATAAAGGATAGTAAGTTCTTAATATATCATAAACATATTTTACTTATACTTAATAACCAACCATAAGTATAGAAAATTATCTGGCAATGGGTCTTTATTTAAAAAAAGAAAACAGAATGTTCACTGAAATGAACACATGAAATCTTTTCACTTGAATAAAGGTGTCTCCTCTCAAAATAACAAGACATTTTTTAAACCATCTATAAAACAAGAAAATCTATTACCGAAAAGCTAGGAATAAAGAAAATCCAATGTGTAAAATAATATATTTAAAATATCACGATTTTGTTTTCAAATGTCCTAAGGTTCACAAACACGCCTTTCAAAAGGTTAGGGACAGCAAACTTAGCTCAGCAGATCTCTTCGCATCGCCAGACACCAATGACCAATTTGGAGTTCTTTCCTAATAAAAACATTACGTTGGTAGAACTTCTATTACCATGCTTAAGTGATTAAGGGGAAGTTTTGTAGGGACATGCCATACACATAATTAATTCATCCATAATTAGTTCATTCAGGTTAGAAGCATGAATATCCACTACACATAAAGAATTGCCTGAAGAACCAAAATAAGAAACAGGCCAGTGTACTTTGTGAAATTTCAAACCACATGAAAACCATTATCTAAGTCGAAGCGTCTGCTTCTGAGTGAAAGGAGTGCGTTTGCTCTTACACCCAACGCATCATACAGGTTATGACTGAAAGGCAGAGGGGGGGATGTTCCCACAAGAGCAGCAATCTGGGTGTGCTGATAGCTACATAAACAGAAAGCACACGTATGACCAACAACATCTGGAGGAATTAAAATACCACAGCTGGCCAAGGCACAGTCAGTCTTTCCTGTCTGAACAAAGAGAAAAGCCCAGGGCAGCCGCGAAGCCTGTGTCTCGGATCCAGCTACACATGGCTGGTGTGTCACAGTGAATCTGATAAAGAGGGTGCATCATGCAGACATGAGAGGATTTAGACCCAACTGCAGGGGGAACTGTTGCAAGGGAGGGTGCTGGCAACTGGTACGGTCAAAACTAACATACTGCCAATTACAAAGCACAAGGCCTCCTGTAAAGAGCTGTATCAAACCCAGAAAACGAAAGGTTGTGCTCCTTATGCCTATCATCATGCTATAATCAACACTGGCACCAGACTGCACCCACAGGTAGCATGACTTCACACTGTATAATTCTTCCAGGATGAACGTCAATGTTCTAATATCGACATAAATAAAGAACAAAAATAAAACTAAAGGGAATCCATCTATTTTATTTTGCCTACATTCTAAAACTACCCCAGATGGCTCCTTATTTATGGAAACAGAAAAAAAAAATCAAAATAAAACATAATGACAAATTCATCATTTGATATGCAAATAAAGCACATAGTTCTGAAAATATGGGCTCTCTATAAACAGATGTATGGCACTTAAAAATATCTCTGTGACATTATTAGTAAATTTCCAACATGTTTACACAGAAATTGGAGGCAAAAAAAAAATTACCTATAAACCTTTTCAATATATAGCTTATCTTTAAAGGAAAAAGAAGTTGTCACTAAAGAAATTGTCCTCGATTGGACTAAAATCGAGGCAGAGACTGAGTTGGAAGAACATCTGTACTCTACATAGGACACATCTGTACTCTACATAGGACACATCTGTACTCTACATAGGACACATCTGAACTCTGCATAGGACACATCTGTACTCTACTCTACATAGGACACATCTGTACTCTACGCTACATAGGACACATCTGTACTCTACTCTACATAGGACACATCTGTACTCTACATAGGACACATCTGTATTCTGCATAGGACACACAGCAAGCATCAGCAGGCATGGCTTCCAAACTCTAGCAAGACCAGCAAATGTAACTGCTGCCATCTTCCATGAAAGGAGGGAAACTGAGTCACGGACATAAACTGACACTGTCACCTGCATCCATATGGTGAAACCAAAGCACACAGTGAGACCAAAGGAGGGGGGGAGAATCCTGCATGCCACTAAAGTCTAGGCACGAAAGGAAAAGACGGCATAAAAATGTAAACTCTCTTCCACACACCATCACGCATCCTGTGCCGAGGTCCTCAGACCTCACAAAGGCAGCTCCAAATGACACCATGAAATGTATCTACAACTCAAATCATGCCAAGTATACCACATAACTGAGAGGAGAAAACATCTTCTCTTCAGAAAAGGACTACACAGTCAATGTCTTAGATTTTGCAAGCTATATACTTTTTATTTTGTTTTCATTTTTTCAAAATTTTATTTTATGCTATCAGTATTTGTGAAGTGCCCTTGGAGACCAGAAGAAGACATTGGATCCCCTGGAACTGAAGGAACACTTGGTTGTGAGTTGCCAGGTAGTGATGGGAATCCAGCCCAGGACATCTGGAAGTAAAACCAGTGCTCTTAAACACCGGTCCCTCTACACACACACACACACAGAGAGAGAGAGAGAGAGAGAGAGAGAGAGAGAGAGAGAGAGAGAGAGAGAGAGAGAGAGAGAGAGAGAGAGAGGGAGGGAGGAGGGAAGGAGGAAAGGGGAGGGGAAGGGAAAAAAGGAGGGGAGGGGAGGGGAGAGGGGAGGGGAGGGGAGAGTACAGAAGGGGAGAGAGAAGAGGAGGGGAGGAGAGGAGGGGAGAGGAGGAGGGGAGGGGAGGAGGGGGAGGAGGGGAGGGGAGGAGGGGGAGGAGGGAAAGCAGGGAAGGGGAGGAGGTGGAGGAGGAGAGCGTAGGGGAAGGGAGGAGGGAGGTGAGAGGAGGGGGAGAGAGGAGAGGGGAGGGGGAAGGAAGGAGGGGAGGGGAAGGGAGGAGGGGAGGGGAAGGAAGGAGGAGAGGGGAGAGGAGGAGAGGGGATGGGAGGGGAGAGGAGACGGGAGGGGAGGAGAGGAGAGCTGGAGAGGAAAGGAGAGGGGAGGGGAGGTGGAGAGGAAAGGGGAGGGGAGGGCCAGAGGAGAAGAGGGGAGAGGAGGGGCAAAGGAGAAGAGGGGAGAGTAGGATAGGGGAGGAGGAGAGAGGAGGGGAGAGGAGAGGATGGGAGGGGGAAAGGAGAGGAGAGGGGAGAGGAGGGGAGGGGAGGGGAGAGGAGAGGAGGGGAGGGGAGGGAGAGAGGAAAAGGAGAGAGGAGGGGAGGGGAGATGAGGGGGAGAGGAGAGGAGAGGAGAGGGGAGGGGAGTGCAAAGGAGAGGAGAAGAGGGGAGAGGAGAGAAGAGGAGGGGGAGGGGAGAGGAGAGGGGAGGGGAGAGGAGGGGAGAGGGCAGGAGAGGAGAAGAGAAGGGAGAGGAGGGGAGAGGAGGGGAGAGGGTAGGAGAGAAGGAAAGAGGGTAGGAGAGGAGGGGAGAGGGCAGGAGAGGAAAGGAGAGGAGAGGAGAGGGGAGGGGAGGGAAGAGGAGGGGAGAGGGCAGGAGAGGAGGGGAGAGGGCAGGAGAAGAGGGGAGGGAGGGGAGAGGGGCCAAGGAGAGAATGTGAAGTAGGGAGAGTTAAACGATCAGAGTCAGGAGGGCTTGGCTGGAGAGTAAGAGAAGAGAAATGTAGGAATGGAGACACGAAGACCCAGTATGGATGAGGCAACAGCTTATCCTCAAAATGAGAAGACAAGACTGAGAGGCCTGCATAGTGCTGGCTAAAGAAACTCCTGTCTCTGAGCCGATGTGCATAATGTAGCTGCTTCTTCACAAAATCTCACCACAACCCTGACAGGAAACAACTAACAACAATCATACCACAGCGCGAACACTGGACTGCCTTAGAATTTACTCTACCCATTTAAATTGACCACGTTTGAACGTGGATTCCCACAGTCTGGGGACACCCCAAATTTTCACAAATTCTTACCAGAAAGCAACACAAATAGCCTCAAAGGCAACCCCAAGCCCTTGTTCCTGTCTGAGATCTCAGGAGCACAGTCTTCACGGTTTGCTGGTCGTCTCAACTCCCCGACCGTCCCAAGGCCTGCTGCCCCTCCAGCCCCTCCCTAGCCTGTAGCTCACAGCTTCCCAAAGCAGCTGCAAAGGCAGCGACCTGGCACATTTACCAACATACCTTCTGGTGTCAGATTTGAAATGTTTCTGCTGAAGCGTCGCAATCCCGGAGGAAATCATTCAGGGGATTAACTACTCTGGCTTACTGTTCATCGTGGTCAGACTGGAGGAAGTAGAGCAACGCACACTGTGGCGATTGGAAGCGAAGGAAGCTCGGACAGGAGCCCACTCTCTGTTTCCCCTCTGTTTCTTCTAGGCACCGGCCTATGTGATGGTATTGCCCAAGCAACTCCGGCCAGGTCTTCTTCCCTCTGGCTAATCCTCTCCAGAACTGTCCTCAGACGCCACGGATGCTATCCTGTCCTGAGACGCCTCTCGTACAAGCAAGTTGTAAATAAGAGTAGACATCCAACTAATTTAAAAGGCAGTCTCCAACAGTAATTTCTTTTGCCTGTACATCTTGACCAGCAGTGTGTGGACTACACACAACTTTATTCCTACCCTAAGGCATGAGACTGCACTGTCTTTTCAAATCCTCATTGTGTTTTCCAGAAAACTCTATTTTGCAGTTGATCAGATGACACTAATTGTGTTTGCCTCCGCCTCACCGCAGGGCATTATTTTTAAAGATTTTCGTTCTCCTTTTCCAGTTTTTGAAATTCCCATTAAGTGCATGCAGAACTTTCCTTTGGCCTGCCCCTGACCCTGTCGACTTCACTTTCTTTATTCATCGCTGGATGCTGGGCCTTTCTCAGCACACATCTCCGCCTACTCTGTCTTGCACATTTAACCCTATGATACACCCACCGGATCTTCAACCCCAGCCACGACATTTCCCTTCTGTAAGTTTCCCTTGACCACTTTTCTAAAACCGCTGTGTTGTTTTCAAATTGTACTTCAAGTTTTAGATTTACAGAATCTTATATTTATAGAGTTTCAATAATATCACAAAGTAATTATATACCAAATGTTAGTATCTTACTGCAAAATTAAGAAATTAACATTGGTTAATTAATAGTATAATACTATTACCTAAATTAGACTTTAGTTGAACTTTACAACTTTGTTACAAATGTCCTTTTTGTTTCTTTACTCTATCACAGCATGCTGATTTTATTAGTATGTGTTAATTATTTATGAGGAGAGCCATTATACATTTTCGTGACACTTTGATCAAACTACCCTCATATTGTTCCCCAGCTAGTGTGCACGAAAGAGAGGAAGAGAATAAGGGGAGGGGAGGGAAAGGAGAGGAGAGGGGAGAGGGAAAGGAAGGGAAGGGGAAGGAGTAGAAGGATGGGAGGGGAGGGAGAAGGAGAGGAGAGTGAGGAGGGGGCGGGGAGGGGAAGGGGAATTATTTTTTTGCCTGGGTTTGATACATTGAAAACTCTTTCAGCTTAGCTCTCTCCTGCCTCCTCCCTTCCTCCCTCTGTCTTTCCCTCCCTGTCTCTCCCTCTCCTCCTTCAGCACTGAAAAATGCTCTAAGCTTATGTTGTGCCCTCCCTGCCCCATCTATAAAAGCAGCCATTATGAAGAAAGCCTTTGACTCTTCCACGGGAGAATGAGGTTTGGAGGTGTATTACTAGGCATGTGCATGAGGTTTAGAGGTGTATGTACAAGCATGTGCATGAGATTTAAAGGTATATATACTTAGCATGTGCATGAGGTTTAGAGGTGTATGTACAAGCATGTGCATGAGGTTTAGAGGTATATGTACTAGGCATGTGCATGAGATTTAAAGGTATATATACTTAGCATGTGCATGAGGTTTAGAGGTGTGTGTACAAGCATGTGCATGAGGTTTAGAAGTGTATGTACTAGGCATGTGCATGATTTAAAGGTATATATACTTAGCATGTGCATGAAGTTTAGAGGTGTGTGTACAAGCATGTTCATGAGGTTTAGAAGTGTATTACTAGGCATGTGCATGAGATTTGAAGGTATATATACTTAGTATGTGCATGAATTTTAGAGGGGTATGTACAAGCATGTTCATGAGGTTTAAAAGTGTAAGTACTAGGCATGTGCATGAGATTTGAAGGTATATATACTTCGCATGTGCATGAGGTTTAGAGGTGTATGTTCAAGCATGTTCATGAGGTTTAGAGGTGTATGTACAAGCATGTTCATGAGGTTTAGAGGTGTATGTACTAGGCATGTGCATGAGATTTGAAGGTATATATACTTAGCATGTGCATGAGGTTTAGAGGTGTATGTACAAGCATGTTCATGAGGTTTAGAGGTGTATGTACTAGGCATGTTCATTGCTCTGGGAGGTCATGATATCTGTGTCCTCTCATCAGACAGGGTTAAGAAATACATGTATTAGGACACATATATGGATTTTGACAAATGTACAGTTCTACACTAGCCCAAGTTCACATCCATGTTTATGTTTACTTCTATGTATAGATTAGAGTATGATGTATGCTTTGAAGCTTGAGTCCAGACTCACTGCCGTCTTCATCTCTTCCTTAGCTTTTAACTTCTCTTAAAGTGAGAACTCTGACTCTTAGTAAACACAACTATTTACATTTTTTCTGAAACACAATGCACATATTGTTATAATTCTTGTCAGAAACAAATGTAGCTTATCAGGATACCAGAGGTTTATGTATAGATTTCTATAGCCTTGCACTATACAGTAGGAACAATTTTTGCAAGGTAATAAAGTCAAAGTCTATGTCTGTGTCTGTGTGTATGTATGTATGAGAGAGAGAGAGAGAGAGAGAGAGAGAGAGAGAGAGAGAGAGAGAGAGAGAGAGAGAGAGAGAGAGAGAACAGTCAGATTCATTTTTGACAATTTGCATTCCATTCTGGAATTCTCTTTAGGCAAATGGCTTTAAATATATATTAAGTTTCACCTTTTGAAGTATATGGGTAGGAATTTTTGTTTTGTTTTTGTTTTACAGTACTAGGCATCGGACCAACAACCTGTAAGGGCTAGGCAGTAATCTACTACTGAGCTACATCCCAAGAACACAATATGGATTTTGACAAACACAGTTATGCACTGCTGACAGACAGACAGACAGACAGACAGAAGACAGATCTATAATACAGCCAGAGTCATACGTATAGATAAATACAGAGTACTTCCACACCTCCTCAAAGTTTATTGATACCTAGTGAAAACCAGTCCTTATCCCCACTCCTGACAAGTGACTAAATGCTCCATCCACACACCTTGATCTGTATTGGATTGTCTTTTTAAAATTATCACAAGCATCTCTTGGGAAGCAAGTTACACTTCAAATGCAGCCATAGCACTCTGTAGTTCGTCCTTCTGACCACTGTTGATGTTGTTAATGTTGTTGTTGATGATGTTGTTGTTGTTGATGATAATGATGTTGTTGTTGTTGTTGCTCTTTTAGTCTTCCCTTGCTCTGTGGTCTCAGGGTGCAGCAAGAGCACCCCATATAAAGCACCCTCTGCATAGCTCTCAACTATTCTGCCTCAGGGCTTTCCCTGGTCCCAAGGATTTGTCAGAATCCTGGATAAGCTCAGAAGTGTGGGACTTTTAATATCCATAAGGCATCAGGAAGAGATGCAGAAGTAGGTAAATGGACAGCCTCGGAGGAACAACTCCCAAGAGCATTTATCATGGCTCCTCCCACATGCCCAGTGCTCTGAGGGCCACACTGCTGTGCTGTAGCCAGCCTGATAACACACAGATTACTGATTTTCTAGCTCTGTTTTTAGGGTCTCTTCATTCCTTCATTTATACCTATTAGAAGCAGCCCTAAATAAAGGGACTTGTCCCTACCTGTTGCCTCCTCTGTGACAGCACACAAGTGTCCTTGCCCCCCACCTCTCACCTCCTCTGTGACATCACTCAGGTGGTCTTGTCCCACCTGTCCCCTCCTCTGTGACATCACACAGGTGGCCTTGTCCCACCTGTCCCCTCCTCTGTAACATCACAAGGTGGCCTTGTCCCACCTGTCCCCTCCTCTGTGACATCACACAGGTGGCCTTGTCCCACCTGTCCCCTCCTCTGACAGCACACAAGTGTCCTTGTCCCCACCTCTCACCTCCTCTGTGACATCACACAAGTGTCCTTGCCCCCACCTCTCACCTCCTCTGTGACATCACACAGGTAGCCTTGTCCCCACCTGTTTCCTCCTCTGTGACATCACACAGGTATCCTTGCTGCCCCTGTCAGCTCCTCTGTGACATCACACAGGTGTCCTTGCCCCACCTGTCTTCTCCTCTGTGACATCACACAGGTGGCCTTACCCCCTGTCTTCTCCTCTGTAACATCACACAAGTGGCCATGACCCCACCTGTGACCTCCTATGTGACATCACACAGGTGGCCATGCCCCCATCTGTCACGTCCTCTGTGACATCACACAGGTGACCTTGCCCACACCTGTCGCCTCCTCTATGACGTCACACAGGTATCCTTGCTCCCATATGTCACCTCTTCTGTGACATCACACAGGTGGTCTTGCCCCCACCTGTCACGTCCTCTGTGACATCACACAGGTGTCCTTGCCCACACCTGTCGCCTCCTCTATGACGTCACACAGGTATCCTTGCTCCCATATGTCACCTCTTCTGTGACATCACACAGGTGGTCTTGCCCCCACCTGTCACGTCCTCTGTGACATCACACAGGTGTCCTTGCTCCCACCTGTCGTCTCTTCTGTCCTAGCCATAACACCTCTCTTCTCCTTCAGGCCTTCAGTGACAATAACATGGCAGCACAGCCTGGCCTTCTAACAGCGAGCCTCAGCCCCTCTTCATTTACTAGTACTCATCTACCACATGACCTCATGAATTTAACTGGTATCAATAAATACTCTCCATGTCAACTCGTATTCTCCATGAGTGCAGTGATCTTTAAGCTAATTATTAACTTCTATGTACCTAGTGACTAAAACATTACATATAGCTTTTAGCACATAGTAGGTGCTTGGCAAACACGTATTGGATACATTTTAAAGGTCAACTCTCTTCCAGAATATACAGGCACAGAATGAGGAATACGGAAATATGCAGAGAGGCCCTGATAAACTTAAAGGTGATCTTTGAGTTTGAATGGCATGAATACCCATGGTGGCATTCGAAATAAGACCCCGTGAACCTGCCATGTGTGTTCAGAACATTGTATCCACACTCTCCGTGGGGTTTCCCGAAAACACGGAAGAGCATGTGAATTCTAGGATATCATAACGATACAAACAGTAACACATCCGTGTATTCACAAAGACATGAAACTCTTGGTACCTGGGCACTGGATAAAAGACCACTCGTAGTTCTTCTCCTTGGGGCAGAGACTGGTGTCAAGAACCACCTCACTGTTGTGCACCCCGGCGAGTTTCACTGGGCCCCGTGAAGACCCCTCGATGCAGTGCCCTCTTCCTGTATTACTGGGGTCACTGCACCAGCCGCACCCAGGCTGCTCCAGGCACTGGCCACAGGTTCTTAATCCAGAACAATTTTGAGCTGCAGGACAGGACAGGAGCATTAAGAACAAAAGTGTAACTTTTATAATCAAGCAGAATTGTATGCTCAGAAAAAATGTGATAAGGAAAAAAAATACTGAAATGTCATCTGTAGTTAATAGGAATACTTTTGCATAAATATCTGAGATATGAGAAACTCATCATACACATAGACATATGAACAAATAAATATGCACGCATGTATACATAGCACATATCATGACAAAAGAGAAGATAAATTCAATGTTAAAAGATAAAACAGAGTGATATCCCTGACACAGAAAAAGACTAAGGCAGTACTTGAAGATTCCCAGATTCCCGAGGATCTTGCCTGGAACGGGACATAGAGGAACAGAGGCAGAGGCCTAGGAAACAGCCAAGACTCAGCAGCACAGGGTTCAAGGATCACAGAGGATTTCATCTGCTGTGAGCTGTTCGAGGGCCAAGAACCTTGGACACTGAGTATGAGCAAATAAGAACCAGCTCAAATTGTAATAAGAAATAAAATATGATATTTACTTGTTTAACTTTATAGACAGGTAATTCATAGGCATAAAGTGTTTTCTAAAGTTACATCTTCCTGGGTTCCTAGAACACATAGCTCTAAATGAGATGTCTCCATCAAATCCCTCACTCAGAGCTCTTCCCCACGTAGAGGAGGCAGAAGGTGGGTAAGAGCCAGAAGAGAACTCGAGACACCAGGCGAACACGGCCCTCTCAAGCATCACAGCAAGGCTTGTATGCGTTGGAGGCAGCAAGCACTGGGTCTACAACGGTCTGCACCAGGTCCTCAGTGTGTATTTTATAGCTTTCGGCTCAGTTCTTTTTATGAAACTCTGAGTGAGGGAATGAACGGGTGTCTGATTCTTGTGCCCCCACTTAGGTCTCTTTCCCTTCTCTTGGGTTGCCTGGTGCAGCCTCAATGCAATGCTTTTTGTTTTATTTTGTTATATTTTATTTTGTCATGTTTGTTTTCTCTTAGAAGCCTATTTTTTTCTAATGAAACAGAAAGAGTGATTCCAGAGGGCAGGGGAGAGGAAGAGAGGAGAGGGGAGGGGAGGGAAGAGGAGGGGAAGGAAAAGGAAGAGAATCTGTAATCAGGATACATTGTATGAGAAAATCATCTTCAGTAAGCAGGGAAGTTACACGTTCCCAGTGCACAGTGGTAAATGTCGATCCCTTTAACAGATACTAAGCAAATGAACACTTCTTACACTGCTGTATCCTTCCTGAGTTCCCTTGATTTGAAGCATTTCCCATATATCTATGATACTGATACTTGCCATAATTGTTGACAGTTACGTTGATTATCTTCAAAACTGTATGGGTTTACTTTGAAGCCAATGAGAAATAATAAAAACTATCAAACCTCACAGAGGTACAGTTATGTTGCTGCGATATTCAAATTACTGACTGTCATGTGACATAGGACTAAAGGTGTCACACCCAAGACAGTTCACAGTGGCTGACAGAGTTACAGTCTTTCAGTTTGTTTATGTGGTAGATTACAGTGTATATGTACACATGCAGGGTCCACACAGGTCTGTACCAGGTCCTTTGCGTATATATTATTATGACTTCCAGTTTGGAGTTTTTATGGGATTCCTGGGTATGTGAGTAGTGGGTCTCTAGTTCCTGTACTTCCTCTTACACTTTTTTCCTTCTGCCTGTTTGGCCAATTCCAAGATGCCAGGTTTTATTATATCATATCATACCATATCAATCATATTATTTTTATTATCCCTTAGATGTTTGTTTGTTTTCTAATGAGAGAAAAAAAGAAGGTAGATCAAGATGGGAGTGGAGGTGGGGAAGAACTGGGAAAAGCAGAGGAGAAACTAATCAGGATGTGTTATGTAAGAAAATAAATTATTTTCAATGAAAGAATTAAAACAGAAGAGCCCCATGGGTTCGGGTATGTGAATGCTTGGTTCCCAGTTAGAATTCTGAAAGCCTCACTCCCCCCATCTGGGAAGGATTAGGCGGTGTGTCCCCTTTGAGATTTCAGAAGGCCCCACCAGGCCCAGTATTTCTTTTTCTCCTGTCTCCACCCTTCAGCCCATGTCACTAAGTGTTTGTGAATACAAATTAAGCTCTCCATACCCGGCCTGTCTACCTGCCACCGAGATCCTGGACGTGGCAACTATGGACTACCCCTGTGAAACTGTAAGCAAGTCCCCAGTTGGATGTTTCCCTTAATAATTTTTTAAGGAGGTTAGGAGGACATTTGAGACCAAGACCTCTCTACAGCAACATCTTTTCTCACTGTTTTAAACTCCCTCGAGCACTGTCTGTCTGTCCGTCTGTACTTACGGGAGCAGGTGGCCGTCTGCCACTCCAGGCACTGTCCGTACGGAAAGGAGATGATGTAAGCGTTGGAGTCCACGCAGCGCTTGGTGCTGCCGCACCACATGCACTCCATGCCGTTGCTCGTGCAGTTGGAGCAGGAGGTCCTCAGGGAGCACGGCTTCTTGCATGGCCTCGCATTCTGATTCGGGCTTACTGGAACGGGGGATAAGGGCAATCATCTCATGTGGTAACTTTGGGGTTTTTTATTAATTAATCTCTATTTCTTAACTACGCGTATGGGTGTTTTGCATCACGCATGTATGCCACCGCAGGCATGCCTGGTGTCTGCAGGGGCCGGAAGGAGAGGACGGCGTCAGATCTGAAACTGATGTAGAAGACAGTTCTGCGCTGCCATGTGGGTTCTGAGAACCAAATCCAGGTGCCCTGGACGAGCAGACAGCGAGCGCTCTTATCCACTCAAGCATCTCCACAGGCCCCTGGTAACTTCACTTGAACACAATCTATTGGGTTTTTTCTGTCTTACTATTCACCAAAAACAAAGTTTCCATTGGGCGGACTGAAGCATTATTGTGTGAAGTAAATTATTTTAAAAGCTGTACTTATTTGGCACTGGTTTTGAAAATCTATAATTCCTTTCACTTTGTTAATTCTTTCTAAAGTGTAAGATTATGGTTCTGACAATTGCAAACAGTCCTGCAATATAAGCCTTCCTCTTTCTGTCACCTCACACTGTGAGGCAGCACCACAGACCTTCCTAGTCACAAGTTTTTCCATAAGCGTTCCACATCTTATTTAAGTAAATATCCTGTGGCTGTGTCTTTGGTGTGTGTGTTTAGCATTAACAAGGGAAAATAATATAACTTACTATAAAATTATATAAAAATATACAGAGTTTATTGTATACATTAGGGTGAGGATCATTTTCAACCATGAAACAACAGAGAGAAAGTGGCAACCGTGGACAAGGAAGTGGAAAATTTGGAGCCTGCACTGCCTGTGGGGACGAGAACTGGTGTTGGCTGTGGGAAGGTGAGTTAAAACATCAAACTATTAAACCTAGAGTGTGATAGAATGTGATAATCAACTGCACTCAGACTGTGTGGCGGAAGATGGCAGCCAAGGCACCACCATTCTCAATAGCCAAAGGGTGAGGACAGCTGTGTGCTCCGCTTTAACAGCAACCTCGCTCTGACCAGGAGCCCAATCGCCCCCCAGAGTATGAACGGACACAAAACGTGACCTATAGACACAGCAGGCTTTCTTTCGCCTGGAACAAGAGAAGTGATCGCTCATGGACTAACTCTGGGGGTTTATGCTAAGGGAATAAGGAAAGCACACAGGTAAGAAAGCTGTGTGACTGAACAGCACGAGGTACAAAGTCTCCCAAATCAGAGCAATACCACGATGGCGCTTTCCTGGGCTCAGGAAAGAAAGAATGAGAAATGTTTGGTTTAAAAAATATTCCGTTCTAATTTTGCTAAACAAACTAAGAGTAGTGTTACAGAAAGAGTAGTGATGGCTGCAGTCAGGGGACTCAGAATTGTGCATTCACAAGAGGTAAAAACAGCAAAGTCTCACACAGTGTACAGAACAGCAAGGCAAAATACAATCAAAAAGACTTTAAAGGTTCCTTTCCATTTAATGAAGTCCATTTCAAAAGAAATAGCAAAAGTATTCATTTTCAGAAAACTGAAACAGTGCAGCTATAAGATTAAAAAAATGTTCAGTCTTTAAAGATAAATCTTTCCTTCAAAAGATACTTGATAAAAGCAAAAGACTAACAAATTAGGAGGCTATTGCTACACTGTAACCATAACCACCTGTCCATAGTAACATCATAACAATCAAGGAAAAAAGATTATACAAAGGATACAGCGTGCTGGAGAAATGGCTGAACAGTTAAGAGTACTTTCTCCTGCTGAAAACTAGGGTTTGGTTCCCAGAATGCACACAGAGGTTCATAAGCATCTATAAGTCCAGAAGGGACCGGGCTCTCTCTTAATCTTTACAGGTATCGGGTATGCATAGTACACATAGATATGCAATACTTATGCACACAGTATAAAAGAATTAAATTCTTAAAATTTTTGTAAAAAAATGAGTAAGACATTATATAAAAATAAGCTTTTACCATTACAAATTAGTACTAAGATCAGTTAAAAAAAAACAGCTGGGGTGTATGGATTAAAAACTAATATCAGGGGATCAATATATTATGAAAGGATAAAATAAGTTGCTGCAGTTTACAAAGCAGGGTTGGTCACCAGGCTAAAACATACCCGTAAGGAGAGGCTGGCAGCTTGACAACTTACCGACAGGCTTTTCACACACGAGTCCGTCCGCCATGGACGTGCAAGGGTTTGCTTTCAACCCTGCCACCGCAGCCCTTTCTAAGTAGGCACAGAATCCAGAGTCATTCGGCTCACCGGGAAGCCACTGCAGGCTCGTGTTTGTGAAAGGAGACATGTCCTCCCAGCCCCAGTAGGATATGTTGATCTTGCGTAGGCCTACCCATGGTGACACGTTCTGAAACAGTAGGATACAGGGCGTGTACAGGGGTCAAAAGCAAAACTACTGCCATGATATTGGCTAACCAGTACTTTATTGTCGTTAAATATTATATTTGAAAAGACATAAAGTTGCCTTTCTGGACACTTTTACTTCCTATAATAATTTCTGTGCCACCTGGAGGATGACCCAGACTACAACACTGTTCTGTCAGCACTGAGTGATTCGAGCTTAACTATAAAGTTGGATGACTTTTTTAGTCCTTCCACATTTTGGGTGTTGTTTTTGGTATTGGTTTTCTCTCCTATAAAATGAGTTTATAGAATGCCTTTAACCCCAGCATTCAGCAGGCAGAGGCAGAGGCAGGCTGGCCACCACAGAGTTTCAGGGTAGCCAGTGCTACACAGTAAAATCCTATCACTCATACATACATACATTCATACACACACACATACATACATACATACATTCATACACACATACACACACACACACACACACACACACAACCAAACTAAAGGGGAATGTCAACCTTCAACCTACATCTGCTGCTACAGCTAATACTATCAGGTATATGGTTTAATCAGTTATAGATTTAAGAACCTATAGATAAATCTAGTATTTGTACTATGCAAAAACAGAAACCAAAATTAACAAATCTATATAGATTCTGAATGAAGCTGTCATAACAAGGATTCGCCACTGCTATGCATAAACTCTCATACAATTTTAGGAAAACTGATATTCTCGGTCCCATAAGCAAGAACAAGGAATAGACAAGGTCTGGCTGCCATGTTAAAAATCCAATAACCACAAGTAGACAAAAGCCACATGACTATTCTAAATAGTCTCACTGATCATTCAAACCCAGCCCAAAAAAAATCAAAATCAATTCTGATTGTATACAATTTATCATAATTATTATTTAAAGGCAAAAATATATTCTAAACCAAGTCCGAATGTTCAATTAGATTACAGACATCTCCTTTTTAACATGTAATAATGTATCTTCTAAATCACTAAGCTACTTAATAGCCACTACGATAGAAAACTGTTTCAAAGCATAATTCTTTTTAATTATTTTATACATAATATCAGAATGGGGAAAAATGTTGCTATATCTCAGTGGACAAGATAAAGCATTTATCATGGTATTCATGCTGTTCAAATGGTCCTAGGGAGATTAAGTTCATAGACCTTTAAATGTAAGTGTGTAAATGTAAGGGGTTTCACATGTAAATACTCAACGGATATTCCTTAGATAATATTAAAATATCTTATGACTTTTCACATTGACAATAAATATCATATTGCCAAAGTAATATAGTACAGACAGCAGTTAATCAATAAAATTGATAAACAAAAGCCTCAGAGAAGAATAGTTATTTTACACTATCTGGTGTAATGCTGAGACAGAGGTATGGTTAACCGGTGTTTCTGATCACAAAATCATACATGTTAAGTATGTCATTGTATGTATCGTGTATTTTACACATTTATTCTGAGATATTAAAAAGCTGCCTCTTTAAAAGTCATACTTCATAACATTAGTCATATACTCAATCCAGTCCAGAAATCTCGAGACTAACGATGTACTTAAGTCACAGCAACTCTCCCTGTGCTCCCTCGCCGTCTATGGCAAGGAAAAGCCATTTAAAATGAAATATTACTCCCTAACTCATCATGATAAGAATCTGAAAGAAAAGGAAGAGAAACAAAAATGAAGCCCGTGATAAAACATTTAAAGTAACTATTACTCAGTAAATGAGCCAGACAGGCCGCTGAAACAAAAGATAAATTACTATATTATGAAAATTTACTGCCGCACACCATAAATCATTGTAACATTTCATTAGCCATTTCCGATAAGTAAATGATCATTTGACCCAAGATATCTTTTTAAAGTGCATGAGTTTGTTGATCTTCATTGGCCACAGAAGGGTTATCTTAAGCCTGCACAACGGCAATGACTCGGGATATAATTCACTTCACACAGAGATATGCACAATGAAGTGTCACCTTCAGGAAGTTCCCACTGTGGACTCCTGCAAGAAGTTGTTTCTCGTGAAACAGAACATGGTTTATACGATGTGACTCAGCCAATTGCCACCCGCTTCTCATGGGCAACAATAGCAGCCCATAGAAATGAGCAGTTACAAGAATTCTTAGAATATAGAACTCAAGTGACAAGACTCATGGTTACTTTGTAACAGCCAAAAATAACTCATGCAAAACACACAACAGCTGACAGAGCCTTAATGACAAACTCTACTGTTTTTGAAGCAGGAAAAACGTGGGTCTGCAGATCAAGAGCTTTAGGTGTGATAGAATACCAATAGCGCTGATTTTCTCGTGCTGAGTGGTAACTGTCAAGAGCACACATGCAGACAAGAAGCCCTTAGAGTCACAAAAAGTAACATCTCATCTGTATGCTCCATATGTTTACAATTTACATTTAGTTTAACAAAAGAAAAATCTATTACATATTGGTAAAGTATAAAAGTCAAAAGGTCTCCCTACCAGTGACCACACAGCCTTTACACTGAAAGCTTCTAAATTAGACAAACACTGTCTGTCTGACAACAGAGCCTCCTCCATCTCTGTGTTCTCACACATGGTAGGCTATCAAGTACACTAACAGTTTTTCATACATGTGTAATAACTAAATATTTTTACATCCTTCAGAGAAACATTTACTTTAAAAGACTAAAACAATGAATCATTTCTGCAGGTGATGGCTCATCATGTATGCCCATTGTGTGCAGAGTCCCGGGGCTCACCTGCTGTGTGAACTTCTGTAATTCATCCAACACGAACTCCACCTCCTTGGATGTGGTCAGGGAGGCAAGATTTCCACTGAGATTATAGCAATAAAGCTTGGCGTTGTCATAGCTTTCTCGGCTGGAATTGATGCGAAGACAAGAGTCCCCAACATGGTTCCAGCCTTCTCCACAAAGGTGAGCTAGGAAACAGAAAAGTAATGCATCTTACTTCTACATTATAAAAAAAAAAAAAGTATATTTCTCTTTCTACTACTTCGAAATTATACATATGGCCACTGTGTTCATTTAAATTTGTTAAGTAGAAGTTTTTACATTTTCTCAACATGCCAAACAAGGGTTAAGACATAGTTTGGTGAAGAGTAACAAGATCCCAATCTTTTGCTAAAATTGTTATTTATTTTTTTGTTTCGTTGAAATGGTCTCACTACTAAGCCCTGGTGCTCAGTAGAACTCACAGTGTACACCAGGCTGGTCTTGAACTCACAGATATCTACCTGCCTCTGTCTCCCTAGTTCACTAGAGACGTGCACTACCATACCTGACCTTTACTGTGTTCTTAAACTACTTAAGCTCTGGTTCTCCAACACCTGTTACCTGCATCAGCTCCAAAGACTCCCACACTGTCTAGTCATCAGCACATGACCTCTCAAAAATAAAATCAGGACCGTGTTTGTCCTAATTACATTACATAAGATCACTTTATTACTGAAAACAATTTTTAAGTTTATACTTTTGTCCACATTCTTTCCTCCCACAAGTCCTTCCACATCCTCTCTTCCTCTCTACTTACCCAACCCAAATCCTTTCTCAAAAAAACAAACAAAACAAAACAAAAATCCAACATAACAAACATTCTAAAACCAAGAAAACAAAACAACCACCCAAAGGGGGGGGAACCACCAAATTATAACCAACACACATGCGCGCGCGCGTGCGCGCGCATACACACACACACACACACACACACACACACACTGGTCGACTACTTCTGAACTGAGGTCTCTTCCAGAGAGGTGATATACCCAATGTCACTCCATTGAAGAAAGCTGATCTTTCCTCTCCTAGCAAGTATAAATGACAGTTCAGTTGTTAACCTTTACCCTAGTGGCAAGGTTTTCATTCATTCGTTCCTTTTGTAATATTAAAAAATAAAATATAAAAGAAAATAAAAACTATCACATCAAAGTTGGACAAGTCAAACAAGCAGAAGGAAAAGAGCCCAAGAGCAGGCAGAAGAAACAGAGACCCACTCAACCACAAACTTGGGAATGTCACAAAACACTACACTGGAAAACACAATGTGAGTGCGGAAGACCTAAGACCAGATTGCTTTAAAGAAGGCAAGTTGAGCTTGGTGTGCCCGGCTGATAACTCCAGCGTTCAGAAGCAGAGACAGGGCATATGTTCAAGGCCAACCTGAGTGAGGTCTATGACAGGATTAGCTCATAGTAAGACTCTACCAAAAATGGAAATGAGAAGGAGGGTAAGGGAGATGGGGAGGGAGATGGGGAGGAGGAGGAAGAGGAAGAAGAGCAGGAAGAGCAGGAAGAAAACAAATGAGTTCCTCATAAAGAATCAAGAACCAAGCCTGTAATGGTGGTGCACACCTGTAATGCAAACCTGTGATGGTGGTGCAAACCTGTGATGGTGGTGCACACCTGTAATCCCAGCACTCTGGGAGGCAGAGGCAGGCAGATTTCTGAGTTCGAGGCCAGCCTGGTCTACAGAGTGAGTTACAGGACAGCCAGGGCTATAGAGAAAAAACCAAATCAAAAAAACAAAAACAAAAACAAAAACAAACAAACAAAAAAAGAATCAAGAACCACTGTCCCCTGCACAGTACAGCAGCGGATTAGAATTTGGTATCTGTAGGCCTCAAGCAGGAACCATTTGAATTACAGAGTTATGGTAACTGTTCCTCCTCGCTCCCTCATCTCTCTCCTATGCCTCATCTCCATCCTGTAGCTCATGCATACATCATGAACTTCATTATTACTTAGCTCAATGTATACATCATGAACCTCATGATATTTTTTAATTGGAAAAAAATTCAACCAATATATTGTGAGCACTGCTTCTCCTTCCACTGATTACTCCCAGAGTCTACACACAGGAGACTGTCTCCTGCCACCTGTCACCATGCACTTTTCTGCTGTTGTGGACTCAAATTCTCTAGGACCATAAGACAGAATGAATCCTTTCTCCCTAAGGGTCTCTGCTAAGGGTCATGATATCACAGCAACATAAGTGACTAATGCAGGTCTCTTTGCTTAGGAAAAATTTCACATGGCCCTAGGTGTACAAAGATAGAATGCAGGTATATAATGAAATGTTTACTGATAATAAATCAAATTTTATTCTTAAAATATTTTGATATATAATTTTACTGTTTATCAAAGGCAAAAGCAAATATTCCTACTAATGAGTCAGGAATTTGGTTATTTTTACATAAAGAATTAAATCATGACTGAATATTTGATAATTTCAGTGTTTTCCACAGTTCACACCTTTCGATCTTACACTCATCCTTGCTGAGCACACCACTTCTCCTACTTGTGTAGTATAAAATGGCAGAAGTATACTCAAGAGCAATTCAAAAATTGTTATAAACTCTGCTCTAATTTCAAAGTTCAGCTAAAGTCTCTTATGAAGTCAGCAACTAAAGTAGTAACTTTCAAGTAAAGCATTCAAACACAAGATAATACAAAGAAAGGCTAATTTAAAACTCACACGCTGAGAAATTATAATGGCTAATTATTAAAATGCTGTAATTAAATTGTTGTCTCGGTAAGAACCGGAAACTTTGTACAAGAAAATCAGAACATAGTAAACCTCAGAAGGTCAACGAGCTTGGGAGGGCTGGAGAAGCTGGCAGCAGATGGGGCTCCTCTTCTTACAGACAGGACAATTTTTGGGTCAAAAGTTGTGTGGATGGGTTGGTGTCCTTATCCCTCTACTGAGGGTCCTCCCTAGGTATAGGAAGTGAACACTTTAAGTTCCACATCCCCACCGCTAGGAATCTCAGCTAAAGTTGCTCCCACAGACTCGTGGGAGCATCCCCCATCCCAGGTCAAGAAATGCAGAGAAGATGGAGCAGAGACTGAGGGAATGGACAACTAATAAACAGCCCAACTTGAGACCCATCCACGGGCAAGCACCAACCCGACACTATCAATGATGCTCTGTTATGCTTGCAGACAGGAGCATCACATACTGTGCTCTGAGAGGCTCCACCCAGCAGCTGACTGAAACAGATGCAGACCCACAGCCAAACACTAGATGGAGCTCGGGAGTCCTATGGAAGAGTCTGGGTGCGGGGGAAGGATCTAGGAACAGGGAGAGGAAAAGAACTCCACAGGAAGACCAACAGAGTCAACTAATCTGGACCCCTGGGGAAGCCCTGAGACTGAACCACTAACCAATAAGCATGCACAAGCCAGACATAGACCCCACACACATATGTAGCAGACGTGCAGTTCATTCTCCATGTGGGTCCCAACAACTGAAGTCATGCTGTCCCTAAATCGGTTGCCTGTCTGGATCCCATTCCCCTAACTGGGCTGCCTAGGCTGGCCTCAGTGGGAGAGGATGCACCTAGCCCTGGAGAGGCTTGATGTACCTGGGTGGAAGGAAACCCAGGGGGAGACTCCACCCTCTCAGTAGAGAAGGGGAGGGGACATGGGGAGGACTGTGTGCAGGGGTGATGTGGGAGTAGTGATCAGGATATAAAGTGAATAAATAAAGAATTTATTTATTCTTTAATGGTGGGTATGAAAGCCTCATCTCAATATACACTCAGGCAATTATGTGGCAGATAAGATTGGGGACCACATACAGTACACCCCTCAAGGGACAGATATAGCAACAAAATTATATTGGCCAGAGTTATCTCTGCCCTACACAGAGGCTTATATTGATGACCAAAGAACAGTGTGGATAAATACTATTACTACTACTACTAATAATAATAATAATAGAATTATTAGGATCTCCTTTTCTTTGAAAAGTTACCTCTATAGGGCTGGGGCTACTGTGGTATTGTATGACCAAGGAACAAAAGAATACCAACATTGAAGATATAAGTAAATTCTATAAATGTATAAATGCTGTATTGTGGCAGAATTGAATAATAGGTGCAGCAGCTTTGGCCTAAGATTTCTCTTGGGTCTTTTATGACAATTAGCACTCCGGCCATTAAAAGCTGACAATACACTGCTTGGGACATGGCAGTCTGTGCAGGCTGGCTGGGAGATTTTCTTTCTGTCTGGTGCCTTTGAAACCATAAGAGCTACTAGTCTAGGAATAATAAGCTGTCATGCTTTGGAAAAATATGTCTCTAGATTCTCAAAAGTTAAATATGGTGTTGATGAGGGAAAATGTCTGTAAAAGATAACTCTGTCTGTCACTGTTTATCAAAGATGACTAAACTTATGACTGAGAGGAAGTTAAAGCACGTGTCTGAGGACAGAAATGAAACGATCTCTGTTCTGGAACAACATGAAGCTACCCCTGCTGACCGAGTTCTGTATAAAGAAGAACTCTGACTGACAGTCAGCCAGGCTGCAAGATCCCACTTATCACCGTATCTGACTCACTCCTCCTTTGACGACTCCTTTTCTCCTCTGTGGGACCTGGCCATCCCGGGGCTGGCCCCTGACATGTCTACTGTCTCCACCTCTGTTTAATATAACACTGAAGTCTTAGCTAGAGCAGCAAAGCAAGCAAGCGACAGAGTGCAGACTGCGAAAGAAGTATCCCTTCGAGCAGGTGATGTCATCTTATATGTAAGAGCCTAAAGCCACTTAGTCAAAACTCTTATGAGCTGAGAAATGGGTTCAGCAAAGTGGCTATAAAAATCAATGTACAATTATCAGTTGTCCTGCTATATGCCAATGACAGACTGAAAAATCAAAGAAACACAACAGTGAAGACAACAATTAATAAATGGACCTCATGAAACTGAAACCCTTCTATACAGCAAAGGAAAAGGATATCACCACTCAAATGATAAAACAGATTACAAAGGGGAAATCTAATTATATGTTTGCCAAAGGATTAGTACCTGGAATACAGAAACAACTCAAAATAAACAGCAAGAAAACGAACCGTTACGAACCAGAGCCTCGAACTAACAAATTCAGAAAAGATGAAATGCAAACATTGAGAACAAGATTTCCTCTCAGTCCAGTCAGAACAATTGCTGGTATGTGCATGTATGTGGGGAAGGGGGAGAACTGAGAGGGTCACCATGGAAATCAGTGTAGCGGCTCCTCGAAAGGCTAGAAGGATCTACCCAATGATGCAGCCGTACCAGCCTTGCCCCAATGTCCAGTCAGTAGAAACAGCCGACATGCTCACCAACCAATGAAGGGGCAATGAAAACGTGTATATTTACACTGTGGAATGATATTCGGCCATTAAGAAAAGCAAAAGTCTCAACTTGATGTTGTCGGGAGCTGGAAACAATCCTTTGGAGTGAGGTGGGTCAGCTCAAGCATTGCCTGTTTCCCTCCTTTGTGGATGGATCTACCTCAGTCTTTAGATTTTAGGGTGTGTTTCTTCTGGCAGTCCCATAGAGGGCGGTAATGACTAAGGAGCCATGAGGAACAGGAGGCATATTATAAAGGGTTTAGACATAGAATACCCTGTTTACTAAAGGATACATAGTTTATACATAGGATACCCTGTTTACTAAAGGATACATATAAGGGGTTTATACATTATAAGGGGTTTATACATAGGATACCCTGTTCAATAAAGGTTGTAACTTTTTACTTTGCATAACAACTCATTGGAATGTTGTTGCTTCTGACTTTAGGATAATAGAAGTTGGTGAAGAATTTAGGAGTATACTGAAAATTGCTTCTAGTTTAACAGTGGATCCAACTAATGTCTATATTTGTAGCCTATATGTTTATGTGCGTCCTTCATTGTGTGTCCTTATATCATCACGCAAAGTCTTCTGCCTAGTTCTGGCTTAAACTTTAGTCTACCAGCTGGTCCTTTGTTCCATTTTCTATAGGTGGTTACCACCTTTAACCACTGTCTCTCGAGCTGTCGACTCTCATTTCTGAAACCAAATATTTTTGTTATGTGTTATTTTTTTGTTCTTATTTGTAAAATAAAATGTTCAAAATTAAAGGTGTCTTTTGAAAGAATTTGTCCCCAAGTCTCAATACAAACAGATAAGGTTATATTCTTGTCCATCCTATATAGATATAATCATGCATATATTGTCAAGGAGATATTTTTATATGAGTTCACCTTATCAACAGTATTCCTAACAGCATTCCTTTCAGTGCCTATGTTGCATTTCCTAGTGAGAACAAACTGTATGTGACATGCTCAGTCATTCCCTCAGTGATATTCAAGTGCGTTCATTCTCTTCCTGCCCTCCACAATGTTCTTAAATGCTGTTTAAGGCCTTGCTTGGCTTCCTGCATAGTAGCTCCCCCAGGGGTGTGCTTTCAATTCTATCAGTCAAATATCAAGCAAAGTGACACTTCTCTCTCCTGTCTTATAACACCAAATTTAATAGAATCCTGTCTCATTTGCTATTTTAATGTATATATCTGATATCAAGTTGAACAAAATTTTATTGATGGAAAAAATAAAGGGTTTAAAGAGAACAATGGAATGGGAAGGGTTTAACGTATGGAAGAGTCTGCAGTAGATAGAGGGACTATGGAGAGGGATAGATAGTGTGAAAAACCTTCAAAAAAGGCCAAATGGAAATCTACTACCAGAGAAGCTTACACACACACACACACACACACACACACACACACAATGCAAAATGGATCTATCCTATAAGAGGAGAAACAAAGGCCCTACTGTGTACCAGAAGATAACAATAAAAAGCCGAGTGTCAGAAATGGTTACTTTTTTTGAGTTGTTGTCCAACGAGGTTCCAAAGACCCCAGGACCCACTGTCCATCCTTGTGCTGCAGAACAACAGCAAGACCCTACTGCTGAAGATACCACATTCTCCAGTCAGACAAATCCTGAGGAACTCATTCCTCTGGCTAACTTTCCTCACTCACAGGTCTAGGATGTGCTGTACACACAAGAGGAAAGTCATCACCAATTATACAGCTATGAATCTGAGTTACAAGGACCCACCAGTAGGTGTCACAAACATCACATCGTAACCAATCACTTCCTCGATGGACCTGTGTCCTGGCCCTGCAAGAGGAAACCCACACATGGCACCATTACTGGCCCAAGAACAAGTCATGGGCCCTAGACAAGTCTAGAGAGGAGAAGCTGCTACTGTTATCTTGCTAAATGGACACTTACTGATCCAACTCTGAATGTATTTTGTTATGCCCATAGATACAATAACATTAGTCTGTAAAGTCCGCATGTATCAAATCATGAAATAGTTACCTGGCAAAGCCTGACATTCTTGCTGCCGTTGATCCCACTGGCAATTCAAGTTTAATGAACAGCTTTTACAGCTTGTAAGTTTGTTACAAATCTGCTCATTTCTTATATGACATTTAGTGTAGTTTCTGACAGACTAAAAAAGTGAAAGACAAAACAGGTTATTTTTCAACAGCTGAACAACAAGGATTGTTAAGACATCACAAAGTTTACCCAATCCTATCAAATCATAATTTCTCTTAATTATTCCATCATTCATTGAATTAAATTTAGCTTGAATTTACTGTCCTGCATAGTAAACTGCAATGTGACTTAGCAGGTAAGCAGTAGACAAGGACGAGAACGTGCGTTAACAGATATTGCCCAAGGCAACCAGAGAAATCAAGCTTATCAATCAGAGGATGCTAATGATAAGACCATGTTTGCGGACCACACTGTGACCAGATAGACTGTTTCTGATCCTGTCACTTGGATTCATGTTACTATTCTCACAGGCTGGTTGTTTGGCTTTTATAGCTTTTGTGGGACTCGGGGCAATAAGGGAGTTCTTAGTCTCTAACAGTTCAGGGTGCTATCCAACTCATGAGTTGTATTTTGTTGTTGTTGGTTTGGTTTGGTTTTTTGGTTTTTTGGTTTTGTTTTTTTTCTTAAATTCTGAGTTTTGTTCCTCTACATTTTTTTTTCATTTAAGATGGTAAACTATTGTTCTGAGAACTGTAGTAAGTTCCTAAAATCAGAGACTACTGAGAAAATTAAGTAATTTGAAATTTGAAACTAATGAAAACTTCTTAGTGAATCTGAAAACAAATCTCTAAGCGAAGGCATGAATTCATTCTTACTAATGACATGAGATGATTCTAGTCCCAATAAAGCTATCATGATAGATGATGAAGTTGAAATTAGTAAAATAGTTTCAAATCTATTACAATATGAAAAGAAAAATTATTGTCAGAATACTTCAAGCTAATATTTGATGTCTCTGTGATATTATTCCTTCATGGAGGCTACACAGAAAACTGAAATGTTACATTTTTTTCAATCTTACTACATCATAAAACCATATTTCAACTAATTCTGGCAATGAAAAGTTACCAGCTGAGGATCAATAAAGAAAAGGCTGTATAGTCACCCTTGTGTCATATCTTACATACGCTGAGGATGGACTGACTACTTCACAGAAAATTACCACTCTCTATGATTAAAAACTACACCATAAATACAGACCTTCACACTGGGGCTTGAGACATTCAGAGACTAATGCCTATATCAGAAAAATCCTGAAAAGAACTTAATTATATATTTTGAGCAACACACCAAACCTGTTAGTGTCTATAAAGAGAATTGCTTATATCTGACTTTCTTCTATAGATTAGGTCAATTCTAATTTTCAGTCACTAAGGCTAAAATTTAAAATTAATAAACAACTATCTCATATTATCTATATAAAAATAGATTTTATAATAGATAAAAATTTTCAGATACTTTAACAACCATCCACTAATATTTACTGATAAAATATTATGCTCCCTTTATAAAATGCACTACAAGCAGGCGAGATGGTTCAGAAAGCCAAATGACCTGAGCTCAATCCCCAGAATATATGGAGAGGAAGGAAAGAGCACATTCTGCACACTGCCCCCTGACCTACACGCATGGCCTGTACACACGCACACATTCTAGTTAAGGTTTCTATGCCTTTGATAAAACACCATGGCCAAGAGCAACTTGAAAAAGGAGGGGTTTATTTCAGCTTACACATCCCCATCACAGCCCACATGGAAGGAAGTCAGGGCAGGAACCTGGAGGCAGGAACTGAAGCAGAGACCGTGGAGAAGCACTGCTTACTTCCCTGCTCCTCATAGCTGATGCTACCTGTTATCTTATGGTGCCCCAGAACAACCATCCCCATGGTGGCTATACCCATAGTGAGCTGAACCTTCCTACACCAGTCACCAATCAGGAAAATACACTACAGGCTTTCCCACAATCCAGTCAGGTGGGGACATTTCCTCATTTTAGGTTCCCTCTTCCAAAATGATGCCAGCTTGTGTTAACACAAAACTAGCCGGCACAAGTAAATAAGTATGTAGTCACTTCCAAGACAAAAGGGTTAATTTCTTTGACTGTGTGTGTGTGTGTGTGTGTATGCACGCGCGCGCATATGTGTGTATGTAATGCATATGTTTGGTCAGGGGACAAGCCCGGGTCCTGCCCTTGCCGTCCACCTGGTTTGAGGCAGAGTCTCCTTGTTGTTCAGGGTTATACACAGCAAAGCTGTCGGCCGTGCATGCTTCAGGGAAATCTCCTGCCTCATGTCCACTCTAACCCTCGAAGCACTACGATTAAAGGTGCATGCCATCTTGCTGACTTTGCATAAGTTCTTGGGATTCAGTGGAGGTCCTCACACATACTCACTAAGCCATCTCCTGAGCCAAATACTAATTTCTCTAGAGAATATCACATTTACCACATGATAACAGATGAAATGTACCGACATATAATGTTTAACTTGTTCATCCTGAAAAAAAAAAAAAACCTCAGACGCATTTTCATAAATTTCAACTGTGAGTTACTCGACCACCACATCTCCCTAGGGAACAGGTAAACTAGCTCAATGTTGGTTTTTCTTACTCAAAGTATTTTTTTCATATAGCGCATAAATTCTAGCATTATTCTATATGACTGTTAGAGTAGAATTTAAAGCACTTGCCAACCAACCAAAAGGAAATAAATTTGCTTTACTTATTGAATCCGTAAATCTATGAAAATAACAAGAGAAAGACTGAACATGTTGGAGTGAGGGGGGAAAAGGCAGCTTCGTGCAAACCCTTAGAACAGCAGTCCGTCACAGCCCGCAGCTGGTACAGCTACAGCCCCCCATCAGCAGCAGCTCCCTCCCTGACGAGAGTAACAAACGAGAGAAAATTCTATTTTAATCACACACAGCACCCAGGAACCAATGGTGGAATACAGCAGAACACTGCTCTGAATTACACTGGCACTGTTCACCTGATGGGCCAGAGGCACATTAGTAACCAGGCAATGAGGAGTAACCGCAACTGTTCCAACCCTTGATCTATTTAGTCATGAATTCAGAATGTAAATCCACGAAAAGCAAACAGATTTCTGACCCATTAGAGCACAGATATGCAACTTGCAATAAATATGGCTGAATAATGAAACAGGGTATCACTGCACATAATCCGACTGAATTCCCGTGGAACTTTTAAGTGTCCGTTAGCATTCAGCTTGGCTTAATCGCCAGACATTCGGATGAAACTGCCTAAAAAGTGCATTATGGCAGGGTTGTAAATAATGGGTCAGCACCATCTGCTCGCTCCTGCAATGGCATCCAAGTCATTCCTGGCTAATACACTGTCAAAAGTAAAATGAAAGCAAAAGGACAAAGTTTTAAGATGAACACTTCAGAGTAATTTATATAACTTAATTTTTCAGATGCAAGTATAATTACCAAAACAAACATATGCACAGATTTGAGCATCTATGGACTGTCTGTATCCCCAAAATTCACATACTGGTGACAAGTCCCCAAGGTGAGAATATGGGAGAGGACACTGAGGTGTATGTAATTCAATCTCAGTGGTGGAGACTTCATGTGCAGAAGCCTGCCCTGTAACCAAATCCCATGAGAAGAAATGGTGTGCGAACCAGAACTTGGGTCTTCTGAGCTGTCATTGATCACAACTTGAGATTCCCTAGTCTTGGAAACTTTGGGAAATGAATCCTCATTTCTTATAAATCATACAGTTTATGTTGCAACTAGAGCAGATTAAAATAATGTTTAAACAAGAACTAATTCAAAGTTATCAAAGGGTTAAAATAAAATTTTCTTGAAATTTTTAAGAAGTAGTTTTCTACAGGTTGATTATGTGATAACTAATTGGATGTGTCAGTTTGGCTAGGACATAGTCTGGCATGTCTGTGAAGATGTCCATTTGAGAGTAGCATTTCCATGAGCTGACTGACATGCATCCCCCAATGTGGACGGACAATGTCCTGTTGTCCACGGACAGACGCACAACACAAACTCTTGGGAGAGTAAGGATCGCTGTCTGACTCCCTGTGCTTGGCTAGGGCTCACCTGAGTGGTGCTAGCAGCTCTAGGCCACCATACTTCTGGAATCTTATCACACTTTCTTGTGTGTTCAGTTTACAGGTGACAGACATATCAAGGAGACTTTTCAAATCACATGAACAAGTCCTTAAAACCGTGTGAGTGTGTCCCTTTAAAGAACATTAACCATAACACAAGACCTTTACGTTGTGCCTTAGTTTACTTAATTTTTATTTCCAATAAAATAATTACACTTCTCTGAGTAGCACATATCTAAAAGTATAACTCGAAATTTCAAAAAATTCTATACTATAAACATACTATAAACAATAGTAAAACTCAAACCTTTAGTATATCTTAAATTTGATTCATATAACTGAAAATTATATACTAACAAAATATTATAAGGGCAAATGGTTCAATGTACTGAGCCAATAACTAAATTCTCCTCCATGTTTTACTATTTTGTAAGACTCCAACAACATTAATATGCTCAAATATCATTGGTGGTTAAAGAAATTTTTAATATGCTGTAGATAAATGTTCACTCTTTCAAACCATAAATACTAATTTTAAATTTTTTCAATAATTTTGGTTTGTCTAAAGCAATAGTCCAACGATACTGATATTTTATGTCAGAAAATCATTGGTTGTAGAAAGTCTGTAGTTTGTGGAAGGCTGCGATGTGTACTGGCAGTTACAGGAAGGCTGTTCCGTGTACTGTAAGTGTAAGGAGCTCAGCCTCTGCATACTAAATGTGAATAGGAGCCCCACAGTTGTGATCATCAAAATCATTGCTAAAGGTCAGCTGCAAAACAAAATTGCCTTCAGTCAGGATCTAAAGATAGAGAAGGAAGAACTGGGGTTATCAGCGCTGTGGTAAAATGTAAAATTAAGTGTGCAAACCACAGGCCAACAGGAGCACAGCTGACGTGCCTGACAGGAATCCCAGAAGTAATCATGGTATCTATCTACATAACCCACATGGATCCCATCAGTGCTAAAAAGATCACTGAAAGACAGCACTAACAATAAAGAGTCTGCACTATACAGACTGAAGCCTGCCAGCCTCCTTCATGAAATCAGGCAGAAAGATTACAAGTTACAAAACAGAATACAGACTGGCACGTCTACCCAACAAAGCTGTAGACTACTAGCTAACTGCAATGTGCTGAGATGTGACTGGTTCCTTATCTATTTCCTTTGTTTGAAGGGTGAGGGTGTTGAAACAGGCTCTCTCTAGATATATGCCTGGCTTTCCTGGAACTTACTATGTAAACCAGCAGTCCCTGAACTCTCAGAGACCTGCATGCCTCTGCGTCATTGCCAGAATTAAAGGCATGTGCCACCATGCACGGACAGATCCCAACACACGCTCTGTGACTGTGAAAGGTCTCCACTTTGCACACAGCAATTAAATGGTTAGCAAGCAAAGCGACCAGCATGCCCGTGACATCACCCTTTGCGCATAGTAATTGGACCATAAGGTTGATGCAAGCAACATGCCTGTGACGTCAGCCTTTGTGCACAGAACTGGATGGTAAGCAAGCGATGCGAGCAGCATGCCCAAGACGTCGTCCCTTTCACAAAGTAATGGGAAGGTAAGGGGATGCAAGCAGCATGCCCGTGACGTCAGCCTTTGCGCACAGAACTGGATCGTAAGCAAGCGATGCGAGCAGCATGCCCAAGACGTCGTCCCTTTCACAAAGTAATGGGAAGGTAAGGGGATGCAAGCAGCATGCCCGTGACGTCAGCTTTTGCGCACAGAACTGGATCGTAAGCAAGCGATGCGAGCAGCATGCCCAAGACGTCGTCCCTTTCACAAAGTAATGGGAAGGTAAGGGGATGCGAGCAACATGCCTGTGACGTCATCCTTTGCGCACAGTAATTAATCGGACGGTAAGCGAGCGAGCGATACGGGCAGCATGCCCGTGACGTCATCCTTTGTGCACAGTAATTAATTGGACGGTAAGCCAGCGAGCGATACGGGCAGCATGCCCGTGACGTCACCATCCACCCTTATGTACGAACCGTGGTACAGTTGCTGCTGGCTGAGATGCATTTCTTGTCGTCACACCACTGGCACCCGTTTGTGTTGGCTGTACAGCTGGCACAGTCAGCATATCTGTAGCATCTGTCATCAGAAGCAGCTGCAACACACACGGGAGAGAACGCACAGCGGGCTCAAAAAGAAACGTCATGATTCTGAATTCCCATTTAGTTACCTACTGAAGGCTCGCTAGCATGTCCCTTACCCACAAAAGAAAATACCAGTAGCAAAATAAGTATTAAGCCAACTTTGTATTTACAGGACACATTTTTAAATTTATTCATTTAGAAATTTACTAACAGTATACAACCAAATGAAATACAATTATAAACATTTGTATTTTATGATTCTAAAGATATCTAGAGATACAATGTGATACAGAGGGGTTTATTAGTCGCAGCAGCAAAATTTGTCAAAGCCCTCACCCAGCTGAACTCCGTAACTGTCGCACAAATTGCAACTACAAATCCTGACTGATCATTTTTCCTAACTCTAATTATCTTTTCAGCACATCATAATAGAATAAGGCACGCCCAAGAAAAGCTTCACAGATTCACCATGGGCACGGGGTGTATAGAGTTTAGGACTGCCAACTGTTAATCCTGCTGTGTGATAATTTTATTTGTAAATTCATTATGATGAGATGCTTTCTGTTCCAAAATAGAAAAATCAATTCTATAATGTGGTTTTGCAGCAATTCTAGATGAAACAGCAAATGTAAAATAATTTACTTCCTTTATATAAAATAATTAATGTTCCACATAAAATATTCCTAAACATTACAAAACTAAAACCGGAAGCATCAAAGAAAAAAAAAAACTAACTGCTGTCTAGTTCAAGTATCAGACTTCATAATTAGAATAATTTTAATTTCTAAAATAAGGAACCTCATATAAGCAAAATCAATCTACTTTTAAATAAATAGAAAAGTTTTAGAATCAGAATGGAAGGGAGAACACCTCACCTGTCTTGGGAGGACACTTTGCTCTAATATTGCTTGTATTTCCAGATTCCCAAGATTCACAGTGATTCTTATTCCAAACACACTTTATCCCTGGACCAGCATTTCGACAGAGTTCTTCATCTCGGAAAGCTTTGCAGTTTGGAGGCTTATACACAAGGATATCATTAAGGAGCACACTAGAAAATCCACCAAATATATACATTGACCTATGAAAAGACAGAGACAGTGTACCTTAGGGCCTGGTGAATCTGTGTGAAGAATAAACAGTTAACATTTAAATGTTTGTGTTTGTGCCCAACTTTTCTTTAAAATCATATGTCTCCTAACACACAGTAGAATGTGAAACGCCCAGATTAACTCTTTTAAGATTTTTCTTGATAATTTTTCAGATAAAATCTGAAATACAGTATGTCTTATGGAAACATTAAATCTCGAAACATGTTTATTACTAATGGAAGAAAGATACAAGAATGTAACATTCCCTTTATCAGAAAAAGTACTACCATCTTAATAAAGGAAACAATATTATAAGAAATACATTACAATCATACTATAGTAATATTTAATTATGGTAATATATAAATGTTAGGGTACACTTTAGAATAGTTGTCCAGATTTACCCTTTTTTTGTTTCTATACTGGTTTGGGGATTTTGTTTGGTGAGGTTTGTTTTGTTTTGGAGTGTTGTGTTTGACAAAAGTCTACAAATGTATCCTTGGCCAGGCTGGAACTTGTGCCCCTTCCAAGCCTTGAACTCATGATCGAGTAAAGTCATGGTAAGACTTCCACACCCAGGTCTGTAACAGAGCCTTCACAATCCTAAAGTGTCTACCACTATAAATGACAATTCTTGCATGCCCTCAAAGCAACACAAACTGGTCTAAAATGCTTCAAGAATATTTTTATATTAAAAAAAATCAAAATCAAACCCTATTTTCCACAATGAAGCAGGAGTGGGGGGGGGGATTCAGATAAATCTCATCCATTGCTATTTTTTAAGTCAATTCATGTCAGTTATAAATACTTCATTGTGAATAACAATTCATTGCATGGCTACAGTTGGAAATAACTGGGAGGAGGTAATAATAAGCTTATAAAAATAACATTCTGAATTAAGGATCTTAAGCACCCCCTTTTGGGGACAGCAGGCCCTCGCCTGGGCAGCACAGGAGAGCTGGCCATGGACATGGGAATGTCTGGTGAGCCAGCCCCAAGGGCGTGAAAACGGGAGAGCTGGCTCTGCCGAGTGCTGGCAGCAGCACTGGATGGGTCAGCCAGGGCAGGCAGGGTACAACCCAATGGTAGGGTAGGGGAGAGTCAGTGGGTGGACCAGCTCAGATCCGCCCAGACCCAGATACAGGGCTTCGAATTGGTCCACCCAACATCTACCCAATCTATGACCTGCTGGAGTGCATGACGGGGCCAGTCAGTAGACCCATGACTCAGGGCAACACGGGATATTCCAGGAGCCCCAGGGAGGGTCCACTATTGATAGTGTATAGCAGAGCCAGAGCCCTTGTACCAGACCAGTGGCTCATTGCAATGAACATCTGCAAGCAAAGAAGTGTAGACAAGAGTCTACTGTGGGACACACCCTGACATGCTACAGAATCCACAAGATTTTTTTTCCCTGTTGTGGGGAGGCTGCAAGGGTAGAGGGCGGGTACAAGAGGAGGGGAGATAAGTCAGAATGGGATACATGATGTGAGATTCACAAAGAACTGATAAAAACTTTTTAAAAATCAAAACACCGAAGTGAATTCTGTCATTTTGGTTTCTTTTAAATGCACAGAATCATAGGAATATATTTTCATTTTAATCCCAGATGTGCGGATGTGGAGACGCCTCAGACTGTCCCCAGCAGCTGACTATGATTTACCTCGTGCTCTAGCAGAGGCATGGATTTTCCAGCTGCAGATAGTTTCTGCAATTGTGTGATGTTTGGAATTCTGGGAACTTTTCAAAGGATTTAAATGCTAGGGTCCTGCGAGGCAGGGGATTGGACATGAATTCAATTGTAGCATGGATTACATACTTCCAATACAGCTACACTACAGAATGAGAACTTGTATCAAAAACAAACAAAACGAATGTATAAACTAAAGAGACTGCCATTTAATCCTATACTCCAATTTCCACAAGACACACAAGTATTAAAGTGTAGGGAGGCAATAATCTACGGATGTCAGAATTCACACGTGTGGTTAAGGCAGGCCTACAGTGGGAATCTGGTTCTCCATTTCTTTGTGTGTAGGACAGGAGGCTGGTCTTTATTTCTTCCTTAGGTCTTTTCAGAGGCTCATTAAGAGAAACAAAGAAGAAGCAGAGACCCCACCAGGAAGCTTCAGTCTCAGTTTAGCACCTCGATCATGGACATGGCTAACAAACCGTAATGTATTCAGGAAGAAGGTGTAAAGTTCAGTGTCACTGACAGTCAGCAGTAAGTGCCAAACGAGGTTTAGGCCGTGGGGAGCTGCACATACACGTGTTCTAAAATGAGTGATGTGTCCCTACCCATTGATGACTACGGCAGAGTGCCCAAATCGGTTGACGTCTCTGTGGAGATTGGGTTTAGGCAGTGTCTTCCATTCGTCACAAGCTAGAAAAAAAAATAAAACCTGTAAGAAATTCGAATGAAATGATAGAAAATAATCACTGATGAAATTAGAGACAGAATACTTAACATCAGAAAATAAAGACGATTAATTCCCCATTAACTGCAACTTAGTGTCATTAATCAACTGCCGTAAGTCTTCAAATAAGTATAACTAATAAAATTCTTAACGATAACTTGAAGCATATGAGAATTAACAAAACAGTGAATGAAACTGTATTGTTTGTGCTTGGAGATAATTCCACTGAGTTATCTTTACTGAATATTCCAAAACTCACATAGTAAAGCCCATGAATGTCGTACCCAGCACACCTATAAACACTATCAATTAACACCTTCTTGCATATGGAAGTAAGTGGGGCACATAATATCCACTGACAGTGTCCAAAGGAAGAACCATAAGAAAATATTTGAAGCCCGGCAGTGGTGGCGCATGCCTTTAATCCCAGCACTTGGGAGGCAGAGGATTTCTGAGTTCGAGGCCAGCCTGGTCTACAGAGTGAGTTCCAGGACAGCCAGGACTACACAGAGAAACCCTGTCTCGGAAAAACAAATATTGGAAAAAATACTTCAATTGCACAAAAGCCTGCACTTAAAAACTTTTTGAACAACAAAAATAATTCAGTGATATACAGGATATGGAGAGAAAATGGCTAAAGACAAACTATATTTGAGGAGGAGGTGGGAGGGACACAGCAGCTGAGGGAGGGGAGGAATGATGCGAATTCGATTTCCATGAACAAAATTCTCACAAAAATGAAAATAGATTAAAATTTACCATCTCAATACAACATTAAAACTATCACACATAAACACAACCGTTAAGATTTCAAAGGACTTGGTGTCCAGCACCTGGGGGAAAGGCTTAGGAAATTTTATTACCTCTCATTTTCTAAGCATATCTTCTCAAAAGCAGGTGCTGGTATTTAGTTTAATTGTATTAAGGTTTTGAAAATATTATTTTATTAACCTTAGAAATCCACAGAAATAGTAAGTACATAGAGCTAATTGTAAAGGTTAAAATTATAATAAGTTACATATTTTCTAACCCATAGAATCGTGCCTCTAACACAAACGGTAGAGAGTTTTAACTCAATATTCTTACTAATAATGATCAAAGGATTTATAAAAACCAAAATCATAGTTCCTAAACTGAAGCTGGGATAATGAAAGCAAACAAATACATCCCAACTTATATTTCCCAAAGAATATTCCAAGAGCACAAATAGAACCAAAAAGGAGCGTACTGTTTAGTCTGTAAAGCTCTGACCAAAAGAGCTGTCTGTTACTCTGAGGGAATAAAAACCAAAAAAATTTATTTAAGTGTTTTTGCTTTATCCATAGAAACAGTATCCACGTGAGGCCTATCAGCACTCCTACAAGTCAATGCTCTGTAGATTACAAGTGTCTGTGTGTGTGTGTGTGTGTGTGTGTGTGAATGTGCACATGTGTACTGTGTATGAATGTGTGTATGCACATGAACATGTATGTGTTCGCAGTTTATTTAGACAGGGTTTTTTCTCTGCTGTTTGGTGGCATGCCCTGAGGAAGCCAGTCAGGCACTGTGGGACTCACCTGAGCCACACTGGGATCACAGATGGGTCCTGGAAATTCAAGCTCAGGACCCCGAGCTTACACTTTGCCTCCTAAGCCATCACCCCAATCCTGGAGGTTACATTTTTTTAAATCTATAACAAAGACCCATGCATAACAGACTGCCAATTTTATGTGTCATGGTTAATTTAAGAAATGTGTACATAATGTGTATTTACCAATATAAAATTATATAAAATCGCTTTCAAAGTGATGCTTGCCTACATAACTTGAAAAGTTTTTACAGGAATTCAGTGAGGTTTACTACAGAATTATCTTGTGTTATAAATGAAGAATTAGATCTACTGGAAAGTAAGCAGCATGCTTAAGATTCGTTAGAAAACTTTTGTCTTTCAGTTATTTGGTTTATGTGTATCTGAAATTTCCTGTTAGAAGGATTTTGAGACATCATTATTTTCTTGGAAGTGGGGTGACTTACACATGGTCTTCAAGGTCTCAATAAGAAAATTCAGGCTTTCCATATTGTTAAATTACATAAGGGTGCAATGGCCAAGAACAATATGCCATCCTATTAAAATTTAAAAGAAAAGAAACAATTATTTCGCTGTCACACCAGGTTTCTCTGAGTTCTGGTGGCAGCATATTCAACATTCAGGAATCGTATGCCAGGCCACACTTCTGGTAAGAAGACAGCAAAAGCATGGGCTCTGACTCAGTGACTGGGCAAGAAAGCAGATCTGCTAAGGGCCAGTCAGCACTGCAGACAAGCTGCACCTCAGTTAGGTCATGTGACCCAGCAATCATTCCAGCAACTGGTGACATCACTGCTGAAGAGAGTAGCCTGTGGGATTTGTAACAGGCTCATTTGAGAAGCCCAATAGAGACTGGATCCTCACGTGCACACCACATGTGCACACCTCATGTGCACAGCCATGCCTTCAGCAGTGGAAACTTACAGCACTTAATCCTTGCTACACCACAGACAGCGCAGGACACAGATTAACAAATGACCATAAAGCCAGAACCTCCCATCATGAGTTGATAGCATCATCAATAAGATAAAATGAAAAATAAAAATGATCAAGACTACAGGGACCAAGTACCCCACATATGCAGGTAGCCCCGCCCTCTCACTCAGCATGGCTACACCACCATGCCTCCACACCTTACAGCGTTAACTGTATGGTGAGCCCAGATAAAAATACAAATGCAGAACTGCCAGCTTGACAAATATTTTAGTACAGACAGAATGTATTAATAATCGACATTTCATTTCAGATCATTTATTTGATTAAAATCGTTTGCTTACATGTGGTCTCCTCAGATTCTTACACTGTAAAGTCTATTATATTATCATTCTCTTTGGGTGCAATCTAAACATATATTTTCTTCCAAGAAGAAAATAAACTTCTAGAATAGACCAGTTAGTATCTCTTCATAATCAATTTAAGCCTACACAATTCAAAATGAGTTTTACACAGAATTGACATCTTTAAATTGAGAGAAATGCATTCAACAGCAACATGATAAAGAGAAGAGTGAAACACATTCTTCAGAGCACATTTTTAAACACTCTGCTGAAAGGCGTTTAGTGTCCAAACCAAACGCTAAATACACAGATGATCAAAAGTTAAAGCTAATGGTCTCAAACTGAAATTTTAACATCCTGCACTGTCAGAACTATTTATCAAAATATAGATAGATAGATAGATAGATAGATAGATAGATAGATAGATAGAGATATCTTGGTAAATATATATATTTCTATATATAGAGATATCTATATCTAGATCTATATAGTTCTAGATATAGATCTAGAGAGATACTTATATATTTATTTGAAGAACTTTAGGTGAAATTTTAACATTAATTTAATTTACTGATTATGTAGAAAACAAGCCAGGTAAGAACTCATTGGTTGACTAATTTTTCTACAAATTCCCATGGTTTTGATGACAGCATGCATTCATAATTCTGTAAGTATTCTGTAAGTACTCTAAACTACTCAAAATATTTAATATTCTCGGGGCTGGGAGATGCTCAGCTTTAAGAGCACTGCCTGCTCTTCTAAAGGGACCTGGTTCGATTCCCAGCACCCACATGGCAGCTCACAACTGTCTGTAACTCCCATCCCGGGGCATCCAGACTCACAGAGGTGTACTGACATACATGCAGGCAAAACACTTGTACACATAAAATAAAAAGTCACAGTTGTTTTAAGTACTGTGCTTTCTGTCAGTTTTAAGAGTGAGGTGATTTCATGTGTTTTAGAAACAACAACAAAAAATTATATTCCCTATTGGCTTCAGTGGTCCTCATATAAGAAGTTGTATGTATAAATTTCTTGATAATCATAATTTTATTTCTAGAGTAAGTCCTATGTTGTGCAATTTTGAAACACTAGATTCCATTTTTAGGATGGAATCTTTCTTTTTAGAATACTTATTTTTTAATTTTCATATTTAAAACAATCTCTGGCCAGGAATAGTGGCTCACACCTCTAACACTAGCACCCAGGACCTGTGTGTGACATGACCACTCTGGTAAGAGGAAACTGTGTTTCTGACAGCGCACAGGACAGCCTGTGCAACAAGGGTTCACACAAGATAACCTGGACAACAATTGTGTACAAGAGAGCCTAAACTATAAATGAGATCGAGAGAGAGAGAGAGAGAGAGAGAGAGAGAGAGAGAGAGCATTAATATCCCACAGGCAAAGCACAAAGTCTCTCAAACTGCTCGCAGAAGTTAGGAGAAATGGAATCCGCTGTCCATATATCATTTACTTCACTCCTTGACTTTCCATCTTGGCTCCACCACTTCGTGGTCATTTGAGGGTGAGTCACTGTAAATTGCAAATACGCCGTAGAGTGTAATCAAATCCACTGACGGCTACTGCTGGTGTCTGTTATGTGGATAAATGGATAAGCCCCTTCCCAACTAAAAGACTGTTCAAAACTTTCCTGTTAGAGCAGCGCAGGGAGATGGGGGTAGTGTAGTGGTGGATTATAATCTCTAAATTAAGACTTTACTTCAGATGTAGAATAAACCATTTTACAACTCCTGTGTCTAGGTTTAGTGACAGCGAGCTGGCAGGCTCTTTTTCCCTCCAGAAGTGCGCATTGCACTACACACCAGAGACAAGGAAAGTCTATGCTATGAAGCCTGTACAGAGCCAAGCACTGTGGGGAAGGTTAGAGAAACCCAGCTGTGCACTTGGACAAACGGACAGTTAGCATTTTCTCTTCTTTATTTGGATTTTTTAAGAGGGTGGATGGAAAGGAAGAGGGAAGAGGAGGAAGCAGCAGGTACAGCAGCTGCTGTACCGACTTTTGTTTCCCTTATCAAATACCAGAGAGAAAGATAACACTTCAGCCGAGGATGCAAAGCAACTTAAAAAAAAAAAATTCGTGGGCTGACTCAGGAGGTGGTGTGAAAGGCTCAAGGGTTGTCTTGACCTGAAAAGGAACAAACTGGCTCTTTCAGGTGGCGGGCTCAGCGAGACATAAGCCACGGAAATATGGTATAAATAATTAGAAAATATTGACTAATAAAACCTCCAGGAAATGAAAATAAATTTAAGCACAAAGAGCAAGCCAGATGGAATTTGCAGAACTTTGCTGGAATGTTCCAACGAAAAATAAATAGGTAGATTATTTAATTTGCATTTATGATTTTATCGTGAAATTATGGCTTACAGGGCTGTATCCATTCTACATGATTCATATATAACACTCCGTAGGGTTGTACAAAATCACGTTTGTTATGCCTCATAAACTAGGTAAGTGACGTTAACTCTGCTGAATAATAAAACAATTAAAGTATACATCATTATTTCACCAATTCCAATTAAAATGTTACTGCTGAAAATATGGACTTGTCTTCCCTTTTTAACATTTTTTTGTAATCACTACCAAGGAATTAAAGCCATACATGAAACCATTGTGTTCTGAGAATTCACGCTCGAAACCATCACTAACTCAGTGCGACGGAGTTTCTGTTTCCGGCCATACGCCAGACAGTGTTATAGGAACCCTGCATCTCTGCCTGGTCCCCAAATCACCTAACTTGGGGTCCGCACCTTCATCTATCACCTTTATGAAAATTAAAAATTAATTATTGTTTTTCATTTTGTTCCAGACTTTTACCTAAATTCTGAAAAGGAACCTATCTTTACCATGAAAAACATTACATAATTTTGATCTTGAAAAATGGCACCCTTGGAGCTTTCTGAGGGCAACGCTATCTATCACTAAAAATAAATAACAAAAGGACTAATAAAAAAAAACTTCAGATTCTAAAATCTGAGTTCAAGGTAGGTTTGCAACTAAAACATCAAGTAATGTGCCCTGCTAACAGCTGACCAAGGTCATGGCTCTGGGTATTATTAGGTGTATTTCAGTCACTTTTTATTTAATTCTTTAGTATGATGTCTATGCGGATGAATATACACACATGCATGCCAGTGGCAACTGAGGCTAGAGCGCATAGGTGGATCCCTCTGGAACAAGAGTTACAGGCAGGAGTGAGCCACCCAACACAGGCAACCCAAACCCGGGGCCCCTGTCACTCTTGACCAGTCCCACTCTCCATCCTCCCGTCACTTTTCAAAGATTTTTGTTTTACATTAATACTGTGTGTGGTTGGGAGGGGAATGTGCAGTTGACTGAGGTTGGCCATAGGACATATGATGCTCTGATCATCAGATCCTCTGCAGCTGCAGCTACAGGCAGGTGTGAGCCACCAAGTGTGGGTGCTGGGACTGGGGCTTGAGCCATCTGCAATGCCTGTTCCATTAACCACTGAACCACCTCCCATCCCTTCAGTCACTTCTGGAAAAGACAGCTCTCCACTGACTAACAACTGGGTTATATACACGTGGTTTTGATTTTCCCAACATCCTTTCCAAGGAACAACAGGCTGCAGACTAGCATTTTGAAAATCAGCAGCATATACTGATTAAATACCATACACAATCTAACGCACAGAAGAAAAAGTTATACTTCCAAAGATTAGTGATTTCAGTATGTAAAATTTATACTGGTATAGATTGAAAAGGTGAATCTTAGAAGAACGAAAAATTAGTATAAAATTGGCATCAATTTGTTTAAAACTCATATACCATCTCAGATGCATCTCATTTAAACATGACATATAAGGAATACTCCTTATACAGGTAAGAAAACATGCTTTTAAAATACGTTTTCTATTTGGTTCATTATAATGCCGATTTTTGCTTCCAATGAATAATAACTACTTTGAAATAGATTTTCTTTCATGTGAAAAATAATAAAATGTTGCCTAGGAGAAGAATATTTGCTTCCATCCATCCAGAGCATTAAGAAATAAACACTAAGTCCAAGTTATCTGATACCGTACAGAACATTAGGAACAAGTACTGGACCTGACCCATCATCAGTGTGGCCTAGTCATGCAGACGGATACAGGTCTTAGAATGATGGCCGCTGTGCTCCTCAGAAGAGTCCCCGCCACTCCTGCCTGACAGCTGTGTGAGTGACACTGTCGCAGACCTTTAGAGGCTTCAGTCTTTGTATACACACCCTCTGACAGTATTTAGCACTCAGAACTTAAAAGAATGCTGATATTCTGACCTTTCTTCCTGTTTCTTTCTGAAACAAAATGAAGCCTGTTGGTTTCTTTTTAACCTCTGCAAGCTTTTCTGACACATAGAACTGAAATGTAATCTTCAATAATACAGAAGAATAAAAATGGGCTCTCAATATATCGCTCACAAAACAGCTCCATCTTATACAGTTCATTAAATTACAAGCACTGTAGAAGCTCACTGAAAAACTTTAATGTAAAAATTTTAAATCCCACTTTGTGGATTTTTAACAGTAGCAATGACACCCTATTCTGTTACTTTAAAAAAAAAAAACTTCACAGAAGGAATATGCATGAACAAAATTAAATAAATAAAAGTTTAATTTTCTTCCAGAAAGACAAGCTCACCATGTCACCCACAGGTAAAAGACATCACTCACTGCCAGCAGGAATCACTGCCCAATCATCCTGCTTTGTTCTGAATCTCAGACAATAATTTAGGAGCTTTCTAAAAGCTGGAACCATCCCATGCTCCTCATAAGGAACCACTTTTATTGTTATTTCAGAAGTAACATTTTCCTTATTTAAGGCTGAATAATCACAAACTCACTTAGCATCCCTAATGTTATTAATGGCCACTTCTCCTAGCAAACTTATAATAGCATCAAGACCAAAGCGCTATTAATTGTCAAATGCTCTTTCCTATGTGGCCACATGAAATAATCTAACAGAGGAGATGGCGTGCCTTTATGATGTTAAGGAGTAAACCCGAGTTACATCTAATTAGCCCCCTTCATTCTTACACACTGAGCGAATCGCTTCGAATTTGATATAGCACTTCATTTGCAACATCAATAAAAGGCGCTCTTGTGCACCGCCAAATATATTTTAAGTACCAGCCACCTTTCAGCGATAGCATGACACATACAGAAGCAATACTTTCGCTGCCGTGATGGACTGGAGAGTTAGATGTAGAATTTCAGTGAGTGCATCCTCCCACACACAGAATCAACAAGAACACGGCATAACGGCCACGTGAGTGCCTCAGTGCTTACTGCTGCTCTCCTGAAGGCCTCACTCAGCCTGTCGCCCTCGAAGGCACGTCCTGGATTCACTCTGTCTCCTCATGCTATTTCATTATCTCTTTTTCCACATTCCTTTCAATGAACTTCCCTCCCATACTCAGTAGATATAGTCAGTATAGTTGACATAAACTAAGTTTTGCTCTTCCCTGCTCAATATAAGGTGTTTGGATTCTTACTGTCTTAATTTTCATAGTTTGATGGTATTACATATCTATCCATCACTGAAACTGCTGTAGTGTAAGACACAAGAGGCTTATAGCTTTCAAATGAGGACAGAGCAGTAAAATGCTTCTAAAGGTCAAAAGGTCACCCGCTCCTATAATTCTCTTCTTTGTCTCTGATACTAACCCATTCCAACACATCTCGTCTAGGCTCTGTATGACCGCTGTGTGCTGAAATTAGAGAAAACCCCAATTCACAGTCTGCCACTAAGCTGATCTCTAAAATGACACAGAGGCATGCTGTCAATCTATTTGAGAAAATTTTCTAGTATTTTCCTCTTTGTATGGTCCTAACAGATACATACCTATGTCATATGCCAGGAAATCGGCAGAAAAACACTTTGCACCGTTACTCAAGGAAGTGTCATTATGGGTATTTCCTCCAAAAACAAGCATAGCTCCACTGATAAGAACAGCTGAATGAAGGTATCTGGCAAACCCACTTTCTTTCAAAACAGTCCTACAGAATAAAATTTAAAGATGTATTACAAAGGATAAAGAGACTTCCCCGATTTTATAAATAAAATATTGACTTTGTATCTAAATTTTTTTTCTGGGAATTATAAGGGGAAAATACATGTTTTAACAACTTGTAAATAACTTCAAAGCTTCGATAACTTAAAAGAATATTTGTAGAATCTCAATATCTCAAGATGCTTTGAGGAAGCACAATATAGATTGAATTCTTAATATTAATAACTTATATTTTGAATTTTTTCACTTTTGAAGGCAGGAAACCAGTCTACCTCAAAGGAAGGAACCAAAACACCATGACTTTTTCATACTAAGACAAGCAAAAAAGTTAAGTATAATAAATTTAGTCCAAAGTACATTGGGTTAAAATTATAAAATTGATAAGAACCCCTTAATGAACCTTTATCTTTAATTAAAATTTATACACAAAGGTGCAGATACCATAAATCAAAAGCTCAATGAATTTCCATAAGATGAACATTACCAAATAATCAGAACCTGGATTGAAACATTACTATTTTTATTTCAATGACCAGCTCTAGTTTACTTTCATATGGGTTGTACTTAATTTCTGTTTAGATGCGTGAGTAATTGAAAACTGCACATAGGGGATAGAGAGAGGGCACAGCAGTTAGGAATACTTCAAGGCCAGGCATAGATACTCCTGGAGCATAGGAAACTCTGGCCTCCACAAGCACCTGTGCTCACTCATGTGCGCCTGTGCTCAAACACACCTGTGCTCACACAGGCCTGTGCTCAAACACACCTGTGCTCACACACACTTGTGCTCATGTACACCTGTGTTCACTCGTGTGCAGCTGTGCTCACACACACCTATGCTCATGTGCACCTGTGTTCACACACACCTGTGCTCATGTGCACCTGTGCTCACTCGTGTGTACCTGTGCTCACACACACCTGTGCTCACACACACCTCTGCTCACACGCACTTCTGCTCACACACACCTGTGTTCACATGCATCTGTGTTCACACTCACCTGTGCTCACACACACCTGTGTTCACACATACCTGTGCTCACATTCACCTGTGCCCCTGTGCACCTGTGCTCACACACACCTGTGCTCACATGCACTTCTGCTCACACATACCTGTGCTCACATGAACCTGTGCTCACACACACATCTGTGCTCACACACACACCTGTGCTCACATGCACCTGAGCTCACACGCACCTGTTCTCACATGCCCCCATCCTTACATGCACCTGTGCTCATGCACAAATACACACACTTAAAAAATAAATCCTCTGAAATGTTTTTCAGAAACAGTAAAATTTACATAAAGTTCATAAATATATGCTCAGAATTATAAATATCTCTGAATATGCCAATATATAACGATGAACAGTAATATAAATTAATACTTCATGATAATTATGATAAAAATATAAACACAGTAAACACGTATAAAATCATTGGTTTGTATCTAGTCTCTAAAACCATGTTTTTTAATATCATGTAAGGCTTGAAGACTGAGACGGACTCCCGGAGTGACAATGGGAAGGGTTCCATGGCCTTCCAGGAAAAGAACCTTAATTAATACAAAATAGTTTTAAGGTCTCAGAAAATTTACGATCTCTTAAAACTCTATGAAGAGCCACATTATACACTTACTCAAGAATGTCTGCTAAGCTTGGGTTAGGAATGTCAACACTGATTCTGACCAGGTAGCACAGGCCTGTGATGCCAGCGACTTAGGCGTCTAAGACAGCAGAACAGGAGTGTGGCTAAGAAAAGAGCACTCAGTCATAGGGCTCGCAAGTTCAGGCCCCTCTTCCAGGGTAAGGAGAAAAGGAAACAAGCAACCGTGTACTAAACCAGACATGCTACTCTCTCTTCCCAGTATCTCCTCACCATTGTCCGATACCAGGTCACAAGGGCAGATCTCTAACCCTGAGGAGCAGAGCTGGGGAACAAAGGGTCTCATCCCTTGGTTCCTACGTCAGGACAACCGTATGTTGCTGAAAGTATCAGACCACCACAAATCTCACGCTCCCCATTCCTTCTAAGTTCTATTCCAGGAAAAAGTCAGAGAAATCTGGGTGATTATCCATACTCGGCCCTCAGCAGAGGTGGGAGTTAATAACCACGCTTATGAGGTTAAAGTGGAGCCAAAGAATGTTGATCCTGCCTTAGTAAGTTCGATGCCAGAGAGTCAAGCTTAAAAGGCACTAGCCTCCTACCTCAAGTACTGCAAGTGTATAAAGCAACAGTACCGCACCAAGGGGAATCAGGTCACTGAGCCACGCACCTACAATTCCTAACCAACAATACAGCAGTTCCAGGAGAAAAAAAAGACAGATGAAACAGAAATCTCTGAAGGTCTCCCCAGGGAAATGAATACATACATATGTATATTAACATGTATATATATATACATGTTAATATATATACACTATATATACTATACCAAATACATATACTACAAATATATGTAATATGTATACTACATATAATATATATTCTACAATAAATATATAGTACAAATATATTAACATTTTTATATGTGCATATATAAATATATAAAATAAAATGTATACTTCATATAATGTTATATATGTATATATAAATATATAAGATTTAAGAAAAAGACTACAAAATTCTGATTTTAAGAAAGCTCAAGGGAGGCAGAGGAACATGATTCTCTGAATTTGAGGCCAGCCTGATCTACATAGCAGGCTCCAGGTAGCCTACTTAAACCCTACCTCAAAACAATGTGTAAACAAATAAATAAAAGTAAAATAAAAGTCTCTAAATGAATAGAGAGATACTACATGCACACGAATGTAAAGACTAATAATATCAACTGTCAGTTCTTACGCTGATTTGGAGATTCAAGCAATTGTCAATCAAAATCCCAGTAAACTATCTAAATTATGGACAGCGCAGACAGACGGTAAGATTTACATGGCTAGGTAAAAGCTTAAGTTAGACGATGTCAGAGGCCGAAGAGACCTCTCAGCAGTGAAGAGCACTTAGTGGCTTGCAGAGCATCCAGGCTCAGGTCCCAGAATCCATACGGTGGCTCACACCAGTTTATAACTCCAGTTCCAGGGTATCTGATGCCTCATCTGTTGGGCACGTGTTGTGCACAGGCACAGATTCAGGCACTCAAACTTAAATGAAATAAATATTTAAGAACATTAAATTAATATTTAAGAAAAAATACTGAATAAAGCCAAAGGACTCGTTGCTCCTGCACTCAACGTTTTCTATGATCCACAGTAACCGAAGCAATCTGTTACTGAAAAAAGTACGGAGGAATAACAGAATGCACTGCAGAGGCCGGAGACGGACCAGCACAGGCATATCCGACTGACGTTTGACAAAGAAGCAAAAATTGTTGCATGACGAGAAGATAGTATACCCAAGAAGCTCTACGGCAGTAACTGAACATCGTAAACACAGATTTAGAAAGAATTTGGACCCATACTGAAGACGCTGTTGAACACGTTCAGAGTAAAGAACGCGCCCTGCCAATGTGGAGACAAGACTTCAGACTCCAGAACCCATATAAAAGCCGGTGGGAGAGCCCACCCGGCACTGCGATGCCAAGGCAGAAGCAGAGCACTCTAGAATCGCCTAGCTAAAAGGGGCAAAACGGCGAGCTCCGGGTTCAGCAACAGATCGTGTCTCGAAATATTCCATGGTGCACAAAAGAGAACAATTCATGAAGTAAGTCAACCTCAGATTGCAGGCATAAACACACGCACGTACACATACACACGTGTGCGCGCACACACACATACATGCATGAAAAGCATGCAGGCACATATACATACCACATACATATATGTTACACTGATGAAAAATTAATGTAGAATAAATAGTAGACATGTTGGGGTTGGTTCTAAGGCTATTTGTGTTACTTCAGCTCCCACAATCACACGAGAATGTGCGGGGTCAGACGCTGAGGGTCCCGCCCCTAGTTGGCTCTCATTGGTGAATAAAGTTACTGGCAGCCAATGGCTGGGTAGGGAGACAGAGGCGGGATTTTAGGACCCCTGGGCAGGGACAGAGGAAGAGGAGATTCAGCCTTGAGGAGGACCTAGGAAATGGACCCCGCAGGAAAAGGTGCAGGAGGGAGAACCCGCCGACAGGTAGGTGCATGGGGAAGCAGCTCCAGGAGGGCTGCCCAGCATGGGCAGCAAAGATAAGATATAGATTTTATAAAATGATAACTCAGAAACATCGGAAGGGAGTGTGTGTTAGCCGCATGGAGTTAGGAAGCGGCCCAGCCATTGTACTGCTTAAGGCATATTAAAAAAAAAAAAGCAATGTGTGTGTGTGTGTGTGTGTGTGTGTGTGTGTGTGTGTACACACGCGCGCGCTTGCAGCTGCAGGCGGGAGTCCAGAGCAGATTAACAATTTACTGCTACATAAACATACGAGCAGACTATGATAAACACCTAGAGGATAACAAGGGAGAAAATCTAGGAAGCTGGTTTGATGAATTCTTTAGAAGCACCAAAAAGCACAAATCATGAAAATTAAATTGCTGAGGCCTTAACTTCTATTTTTTCTTTTATGAAAGATAATGCTAGTAAGCCAGGCGGTGGTGGCGCACGCCTGTAGTCCCAGCACTCTGGGAGGCAGAGGTAGGCGGATTTCTGAATTCGAGGCCAGCCTGGTCTACACAGTGAGTTCCAGGACAGCCAGGGCTATACAGAGAAACCCTGTATCAAAAAAAAAAAACAAATTCAAAAAATAAAAAAACAAAAAACAATAATGCTATTGATGAGGTCTTAGTTAATTTAGGTCATGCTCAAAGAATAAAAGTACAAGCCAGGAACTGCCTGCCATAAGAAGTTTTGCAACAAAATACTATCACATAAAAACATTGCAACAAAAAAACCCCAAAAGAATGGTTTCCAAATCATACAAAGAAATGAAACAACAAAAAGTGTACTGCCCCATATATGAATAATTTCTATTTTTTCTTTTAAGAAAGTAATGCTATTGATGAGGTCCCAACATATTTCCCAATATTTTTATTAGTTATTTTGAAATTTCACATAATGCACACAGATCCCACTTCTGTGCATACACACGATCTTATGAGTTCCTGTGGTGTTGTTTGTGTGTATGTGTGTTTTAAGGCTGGCTTCTTGGGACTGGATAACCAGTCAGGTAGCTCATTTTTGGGGAAGACAATCCCTCTCTCAGCAGCCATTAACTGCCTGTAGTTCTTCATCCATAGGCAAGGCTCTGTAAGATTTCTTATCGTGCAACTTCTCTGCCATTATAGATGTCACAGTCTCACAGCAGACATCCTGGTCCTCTGGCTATTAATCTTTCTGCCCCTGTCTCTAAACCGTGGGTGTAAGGGTTGTATTGTGATGCATCAGTTGTGGCTGGGCACCACACTGTATATTGTTCTCCTAATTTTGACTAGTTGTTGATTTCTGCAGTGGTCTCTGTGGTAGTCTAAATAGGAATAGCCCCCAACGCTCATATATTTGAATGCCTGGTCATCATGGGGTGGCACTATTTGGAAGGATTAGGTGGTGTGGCCTTGTTGGGGTGCGTGTGCTTCTTTGATGAGGGGTGAGAGCTACATTTATCCGTAGGTATAAGGGTAGGTTTGTAGAATAAAGTTAGAAATTATAAGGTTAGGAGAATGGTGGTAGTAGATTCTCCTTTGAGCTCCAGCAAGGGGTTGGTGGTAAGGATTACAATACCAGGGATTTATTCCTTCCTATTGAGTGGGCCTCAAATCCAATTAGCTGCTGGTTACCCCCTCCCCAAAATATGTGTGTCACTGTCACATTATTGGGGTTGTACTGGACAGCTGGGCGTTGTGGTCCATAGTCTTTACAACTGGGTAGGACTACTGACTTTCTTCCCATGGTAGCTTACACAGCAACTTTGGTTACCATGAAAGCTAGTCTTCAAGGAGTCTTCCAGGATACTACCAGCTGATACCTCTAAGTCCGAAGTTGTAGCGCCTTAACTGCAAGGACTCACCCTAGTTCACAGAGGAAATCAGGGACAACGACAATATCCTATGTGGTTTTGAGAGTCTCTTGGACTCCCTGACCAACAAGGAGAAGAGAGGTGACCCATGCCTGGTTTTTGTTAGATAGTCTGTCTCTTGGGGGAAATCATATCACCCCAAGTGATGTAACTTCATTTAAATACTACACACACACACACACACATATATACATACATATACATACACTTATATATACACGCATATACACATACACACACATATATATACACACACATACTCACATACACATAAGCACTTACACACACGAATATATTGACATACACATACATACACACATACACATATGCATACATTCACACACCCTCCAGAGCACCCATGTCCTTTCCCCTCTTCTCTAGAGCACTTCCTCCACCCTCGAGGCCCCTTTCCACTTTCCTGGTTTCTACAGTGACTCTGGGTTAAACACTGATATCTGAAGTCTTGGAGCTAGGATCCACAAATGAGAAAGAACATGTATCATTTGTCTTTGTGGCTCTATGTTACCTCATTCTGTTCTGTGTAATTATTGTCTAATTCTATCCACTTACCTGCACATGTAGTGATTTAATTTTCCTCTACAACTAAATAGAATTTCACTGTGTACGAACTTCCACTATCTGTTCGTTAGTTGGAGAATGTGTAGGCTGTTCCTACTTACTAGCTATTGCGCATAGAGCAGCAGTGGGCACATCTGAGGAAGGGTCTGTGGAGTAAGACGTCAGGTCCTTCAGGGATTTAACAAGGAGGAGCAGAGCTGGGTCTCAGGGTAGACTTGATTTTAGGGCTTGGATGGTTTGCTGAATAGCTTTCTAAAGTAACTGCCCCAGTTGGCACTCCCCCAACAGTGAATGAGGTTCCCATTTTCCTGAAACCTCACTGATATGTGCTGTCGTGAGTTATCTTGATTGTAGCCATTCTGGCCAAGGTGAGATGAAATCTCAGAGCAAGTATTATACGCATGGCCCTAGCTGCGAGGACACTAAACACTTCTTAACTTAGCCATTTTTAATTATTTTAGGAATTATCTTTAGATCCACAGACAATTTTTAATTGGTTTTTGTATTGATTTTTTTCGTTTCTTCATACTTTGTATATTCTGGGATTAATCCTCTATTAGATTTATAGCTGGTAGATTCTCTCCTATGCCACAGGCTTTCCTCTCCACATGGTTGATTGTTTGCCTTACTGTGGAGAAGTGTTTTAGTTTTACTAGGTCCCATTTGTTGACTGTTGGCTGTGATTCCGGAGCTAATGGAGCCCCGTTCAGAGAATCTTTCCTACACCTGTGGTCTCCTTTCAGCAATTTCAGTGTTTCAAGTTCCACATTGAAGTCTTAGATCTGTTTGAAGTTGATTTTTGTACAAAGTAATAGATATGCTTCTAATTTCATTCTTCTGTAGCGTGGGCATTATCAGGATAGTTTACTAAACCTCTGTAATAATGGTTTCTACAAAACCCATGCACACACAGCTCTTACTGGAGACACACTGAAAATGTTTAAGTCTGAGGATTGATAAGGAAGCACCACTTCTCACTGTTCTTCACTGAGGTGAGGATGCAGTGGCCATGAAAAGACAAAACTGAACGCTTTATAACCCAGAAGGGTCCTATTCACATCATCCATATAGAATCCAAACCAACCTCCGTGAAAAAAACTAAAAATACTGACACAGACAATTACTAAAATCAGCAACCCTGACATAAAACATAAATATAAGTCTTATTTTCATCAAGGTAAAAACAGAAAAAAAACACAGTATTCATTGTATATATAATACCCTCCCTGAAGATAATATATACCCTCAAATCCAGAATTTGACCTCATTTAGAAATGGAGCCTCTGCAAATGTTTTGTGGCTAAGGTAAAATGAAGTCACAATTTAAGTTATATAAATGAGGTCATATTACTATTAGATTCACACGGACCTTACATTCACTGCCTAGAGTCTTTACAAAGCAAGCCATACATAGACAAAAATATAGATTAGAAGGATATAGTTAAATGAAAGGAAAGCCCAGGATGTATTGAATGCTGGAAAAACAGAGATCATTTCCTGAGGTCTCTGCCAGGATCACGGTTCTGCCGCACATGCTCCAGAACTAAGACATTGCACATTCTCAGTGTCAGCCATAAGAAACTGCATTCCTGTTTCTTAAAAGCACGAGGCTCATGGTGAGATGGAACTGCAGCCTTAGGAAAACAGTACAAGGGTCCAAAGGGACAGCTCCATGGGTAAGGGCGCCTGCTGCCACCTTGCCAAGCTGAGTCCAATCCTGGAACTCATATAGTGTGAAGAGAAAACAAACTCCCCAAGGCTATTCTCTCCCCTGCATAAGTACACTGCAGCCTGTACATGCATGCACACACACAAGCTGTGGCCTGTACACATGCACACACACACTGTGAGTTCAAAACATACAGATTGCATTGAGAAGAGCATGAAAATACTAATCTCCTAGATATAATTTTGTTATTAATGTTTTCCATACTACGGACAATCAAAGGATTGAACTGTCAGTGACCAATGCCCAGAGAGTATGTATTGAGCAGACAAACACACACACATGCATGCACTCACACACACACACACACACACACACACACAAGCACTGCATACACACACATATACACAAGCTCTTATACTGCACAGACACACTCACATACAGAAGCTCTTACTACACAAACATATACACACATGCACTCACAGTCTTACCTATCTAGACTGAAAATTAACTGTGAAACTAGTTATAAAAATTTGAAAATTATTTATAAAAATATAAAATATTGTAGAATAGTGTTATTAAGCAAAATACAAAGCACAGCTAATAAAAAATTTACTTTGACTATGTACATGTAAGTCCTATTTATCAAATAATAAGAAAATAATAGAAAAGCAATCCACATTCTGAGAAAGCATGATTGCAAAATACAAAGTAAACCAATATTGCAAAGAGATATACACAATCTGGCAATTATAATAAAATGGGCAGAATATTTGCCCAAAATTTAAACAAAGTACTACATGACAATAAATATTATTATTTATTAGTTATTATTAAAGGAGAAAATGCAGATTGAAATCTAAGCTGGAGGACCCAACAGATGGCCCACTAGTGAAATGCCTGTCTCTCAGGAAGCAACGGGGCTGCCTGTGACTCGGGGGTGGGGGATGGGGGGGTGGAGAAGAGCAAATCCTTGGAGCTCGCTGACTAGTTGGCCGAATCAGTAAACTCCAGGTTCAGGGAGCGACCCCGCCTCAAAAGTAAGGTTGAGAATAAAGTAGGAGCTCAAGACAAATGTCTGACCTCTATATACACGCATGAACACATGCATAGGCACATGTGCATGCAGGGAAGTATCACACTGTCCACACAATATGTAAATAGATGGGTGGATGAATGCATCGATGGATTGATCGATCGATAGATAGATAGATAGATAGATAGATAGATAGATAGATAGATAGATAGATAGGTGATAGATAGCAAAATAAAACAGAACAAAACAAAACCTAGGCATCATTTCCCACAATCAGTAGCAACAAAATTATTCAAGGAAATAATATAAAATCTTGGGAAGACTGTATGTAGCTGTGAGAATCTCATTTATCAAGGTTAGAAGGCAAATGAGTAGACATCCAAATTGGAATATAGTTTGGGTAAAATTGGATGTAATACCATTCCCAAGTCCACGAATTTATACTCTAAGAAACTCAATTAGGAAAATGGGTATGTTGACTAACAGGCTAACTAAGAGCATCGAGACCACAGTTGTTCATTCAAGCCAAATGCTCAGACACAGGGCTGAGATGCTGAGTGATCTGTGCTCATCGTACATTACAACTCCTCACATCAGTGCCACACGATGCTACCCATAATCCTTCACTTCCCTCGCCCAGCCCTCCTCCTCCCCCCAAGTGATCACTCCATATATCATCTCTGCAACTCAACCATCCTGTAGCTAGCTTTGTGTTTTCAGCCAATGATTTTTATTTCACTGAGAAAGTAAAGAACTGAATGTTGTATAAGTCCTTACGGCCTTTTCTGCATTTGTGGTCACATCATCTGCCAACTCTCCTGTCACTAAGAACATGAAGTGTCTACTCCCCCTCTGTGCTCCCTCCTACTGCTGCTTTTGCAAACACTCTTCTAGCAAAGTGCTCCCTTTCTTCAAAGTGCTCCTTTTATTTCTGTTTTTTACATGTTTGATCGGTCCTAGGTCAGGCTACAAACATAATTATTCCTTCAACCTTAAAAACGATACTCTTTTGACTCACTTCTCTAACCATTATCACTATTAATACATTTCCTTTACATTTCAACTCCTCAAAGAATTGTCAGTAGTTTTTTTTTTTTGGTTTTCTTTTTAACCTAATAAACAGCTTGATAACCATTTAATGAAGCATTTGTTGGAAGGGGTTCAGACATGTAATATGTAGACATATAAGTATGGTCATCAGTATCAACTTAAATGTGGTTGACCTGATAGCAAACTTACATAACTGAACTGTCTCCAAAATCTCTGACAGGTGAATAGCTTTTCAAAATCTAAATCCCTGATATTGTGGCAACAGTGCACACACACACACACATACATATAGCAAGTGCACACACAATGAAAATGTAGACAGGCTCCTACTGTCAGATATTACAGATATGCAAAAAAACATCATGAACTATCTCATTAAACAAGGTTAATCAAAGCTATAATGACACCAGACCTTCATGACAACATTGAAGCCCTCTGGAAAGGCATAATCAGCACAACACGGGCAGAGGATCCTTGGAGTAAGCAGGTTAGCCAGGTGAGCTGTATAAGGGAAGTGTGTGTGGAACTAAGAGACGCTTCCTCAACAAATAAGGTAAACGGTGATGTTTGAGAAAGACCCCCTGGATCCAACTTCAACTCTCCACAGAATTGCACACATAAGTGCATGTGTGCAAACATGTGTGCCTACCACAGGGAAAGTAAACACACACACATGACACATGCACTACCCACCACGCACACAGATTATAGATCAAGAAAATCTGTCGGTTGTCAGTCAGAGTTGCCTCCTTTCCTTTGTCTTCATTCTGAGGGAATTTTACTATAATTGTATTAATTTTCCTTGCCCTTAGTCTCAGGAAACTGATTCATTATGGGGCCTAATCTCTTGTGTCATGTTTAGTAAAAGAACATTATTATTCATTTTCCAAAGGCAGTCTCACAAACCCTATTCTCTTCAGACAATGCAGAAAGTAAGGCTTAGACTTAAAAGTGAAAGAAAAATAAATCTCTATGTAATAAACAACTTTCCTTAAGTCCACCCAAGCAACTCCAAAAGACATGTTCATTGTCTTAAAACAAAAAGCCCAATTTCCCAGATTCTGAAAAACAAGTACAACAAAAATTTTATTTTAAAACTATAAATACAAAAGATAAGTAAAATCAGTGTTTCTAGAAGAAAATGAATGTCATGGCTATAAATAGGTCATACATTAAACAAAAAGAGCCATGAAGAGAATTCCAAGCATCAGACCACGCATCGAAGCCACTAAGCCACTGATGCTCTCTGCCCCGTGGCAGGAGTGGGGACATGGAGGACAGTAACACTTCTGTGTGCCTCAGAAGAATCCTTATAAATGAGCCCACGAAGGCCAGTACCGCAGGCCTAAGGGAGCGCTGCTAGCTGTGTAAAATGAAAAGTATAACTTAACCCAACAAGCTTTGTATTTCATCCACATCAGATGATAAGTATGAAAAAAACGATTTTGTAAATTTAATAAATATGTTAAAATTCAAGTGCAAATAAGCGCAAATCCCAGACGAATAGGACTAAAGCTTCAGTTTGTGGAGGTAAGCAAAATTACCCATCTAAAATGAATGTATTTGGTATTTGTATGGGATCAGAGATTATTTTAAATTATATAGTTCAACATGGGGACTTTATTATTTCGTACTATCGGCTGCGTGACCATGAATCCTAGTGACCATTAAGATTTTCAAAGTTCAAAAACTTTTCTGTGGCGTTCCATACCCACCACTCCTGTGTAAACATAAGATATCATCACAGCACAACGGGGTTCGTGCTCACAGGAGCTCACGGGGCTGTGCTGTGCACAAAGCCTGCTCAGGCTCAAACCAGACACACCGCAGGGAGGCGGAGAAGGGAGCACAAACTCCCACCCTAACCGAGAAGCTAGGTTCCTCCAGGCCAGCGACCCCGGGTCCATCAGGCACACTCCTAGGCCCACACCACGGCCGGAGGAGTTGCCTGACACTAAATGAATCCATGCCTCCTGTGTGTGACGTTTTTTTTTTTTTTTTGGTTTGGGTATTTCTGGGAGTTTGGGTGGTTGTTTTGTCTGTTTTGATTTGTTTTGTTTTTGTTTTTTACTGAGAGAGGAAAAAGAACATGAAGTTGAAGGGGAAGGAGGTGAGGGGGATCTGTGAGGATCGGGAGAAGGAGAAGGAATGCTATCAAAATATAGTGGATGATAAAACACCAGTGACGACTTTGCGCAGCCATTCTCACCGCCCCTCCCCCATCTGCCCCTCAGCCTTACTCACCAGGTCCTGCCCCTCCCCCATCTGCCCCTCAGCCTTACTCACCAGGTCCCGCCCCTCCCCCATCTGCCCCTCAGCCTTACTCACCAGGTCCCGCCCCTCCCCCATCTGCCCCTCAGCCTTACTCACCAGGTCCCGCCCCTCCCCCATCTGCCCCTCAGCCTTACTCACCAGGTCCTGGTGTTGACTTCATACTTATAGAGGTCATCCACCAGCCCATACTTGTTCCCGGGCAGTGCTTTGTAGCCCCCGTGAACATAGATGGCCTTGGTAACCTCGTCATACACGCTTGTGTGGCCGTAGCCGCCTTGCACAATCGCTCCTCTTGTTTCTGGAACTAGCCAAGTGTTTGACGCTACAGCAGGGGATAAAAAACAGATGACAAAGTTCAAAATACAACCAAGATATCATTAAGGAGAAAAAAACAGCACGTTAACTCTCGTGGCACATTCTTATGAGCAGAGAGAGCTGCCTAACGGACTTAGCAACTCAAGATGCCACAGCGGGTGCCGAGGCGATCTTGTGTCCTGCATGTCCCATAATAAGCTCTGAAACACAGAAAATCCATTTTTTCTGTTCATAAAATAAAATAGGGGAAGTTTTACTTATGTGGACTTATGTTATTAAAAAGCAGTACTTAAATAAAATATACAGCAAATTTATATCAGGGACAAACTTTGAATATTTTATGAGACAAACTTTGAATATTTTAGTGATATAACAGAGATAGAAATTACATGACCACTACCATTTTTTTATAATGTATATATAAGTACACTGACACTGTCTTCAGACACACCAGAAGAGGGCAACAGATCCCATTACAGATTGTGAGCCACCGTGTGGTTGCTGGGAATTAAACTCAGGACCTCTGGAAGAGCAGTCAGTACTCTCAACTGCCGAGCCATATTTCCAGCCAGACTACTACCCTTAAACTTAAGCTAAATGAGCAAACTTTGAGACTGTACTGGTCCTAAAAACTAAAGTCCTATTCTCCTGACAATCATAATATTGTTGGGTTCTACCAAGAGACACACCGGTACGCGATATGAAGGGAAAAGAAGACATTCTCCTGTGCCTGTAGCAGCAGACGACCGACTGGTGGCTGCTGGGAACTGAACTCAGGTCCTCTGAGGAGCTCGTGGCCTGCCTGCTCTCCAGCCCAGCAGCTGCTATCATAGAACCAAGGCCCTCCGGGACCATGGTCAGGGAACTTAATGACTCTGGTGTCTTTTAGCAACATCTGGCCACTGTTTTGTGCTCTTTGCTGTGTAGTTTTCAGGGTGAAAGCCCTTTAACTTTCTGACATCAGACACCTGGACATCACACCAACTGCTCGAATGCCCTCGGTCACATAAGTAAATCTTAGTAGGAAACACAATGTGAGAGAAAAGTTGAGGATTGGAATTTGTACTGATATAATACACAGAATGTTTTAAGTGCTCACAATTCCTATAAAACTTAAAAATCATGATTCATCCCACTTCTATGCAACCAAGAAAACAGAAATCAAACAAAAAAAATGCTGTTATAAACTCACTTAGAAATTGTGTTTTGGTATCAGAACCAGCCATAAGGAATTGAATATACAGCTATTTTTTAATTCACTTATCTCCAGTTGCCATTCTACATACTGATTATTCAAAACTGAGAATAAAAATCTACCAGATAATACACGTATCAGCTACCAACCAGCATGGACGTTACCACTACAGCACACTCCAGTGCACGTGTGGTGCAGTCCTGGCTATGCATGCAGAGTCACGTCTGAATGAGACTGGGAAGGGCACCTCCCTCACACGCGTGTTCTTACTATCAAGGTGGCCCTCAAAGGGTGGGTCTCACTGTGGCTATAAGGGCATATATGTTGGTCACATAAAAGCCAAGAACTGGAGATCATTAGTGAGAGAGACCCAGAAATGAGAAGATTCTTAAATTTAAACAGCAACTATAAGATAAAATGTTTGTGGACAAATTAAAAATAAAAATAGAAAAAAATTACAAAAAATGAAAACCAACAATAGAAAAAAATCAGATCACCTCCACACACTAAACAGCAGTCTCTTTTAGAAACCAACAGTTTATCCTTGAGAATCTACCTTAAAGTAGATGCCTAACAATAAGACATGATATAAAAAATGAAACTTCTAGAATTCATAAGCTACAAAGACATGTAATTTCAGCTTCTGTTTCATAGCCAAATCCCAAGGCAACAGCGCCATCTATCTGTTGGAATGTCTCATAGCTTAAAATATTTGAAAATGAACACATAACACCCCCTCATCTAGCTAAGAGAGATACCCAAATATTAAAGGACAACATTTTAGCATAATTAAAAGCATTATATTAAAAAAACCATTATGAACATAAATTGCCTTATAATTCCAATCTAAAATAACTTGCCGTTTGGGCCAAATAATTAGAAGATTAAAATAAGAACGCTTGCATCTTTAAAGAAACTCACAGATATGGTATTCCTGTATGCTGCTTGTATAGCCATATATTGCAGAATATCCAAATATCACAATCATGACGACATCTCCACTGTCCAGCTCCATGATGTGGGCAGAGTGTCCCTCCACGGCGTACTGCTGGCCATGTCCAAGGACAGTGGGGGTTTTCGTGCTCCATGACTGACTGCGGACGTTAAACACCCACAGTTCATCAGTGACATTGCCATCGCTTGTCTCCATTCTGCCTCCGTACATGAAGATGTTTTCCTGAGCATGGAAATGCACACATTAGCATGCAGGATAGTTACTTCCCGGCAGTATGCATCAGTTCTGTAAGACTTTATTTACAGGCTACATTTTAGTAACTGCTCACAGCATACTCCATCAGTGGTAACAAAAGAGAAAACTTAGCTGTGGTTCCAAACATTTCATTAATGCATCTTAATTTAAATATTCACATTATGTACACTATTAAGTATATTTTTGTTTTAAAACACATCAGAAACTCAATGTTAAGGTATGATGGTTTTACAACGTATGGTTCAGAAAAGCAGCGCTGTAGGCTGACATCACCCATGGACAGTCTTCCCAACATGTGAATGACCTAGATCCCTAATGGTTACATTTTCATTATATCGCCCATATTAACTGTCCTTTTCACTCTCAACAATTCAATGTTTTCCAGCACTAGTCACACACACACACCCATAAAAAAAAAAAATCCAGGCATCTATACGTCCCACAAAGTACGTTTTAAGTGGGAAACATACCACATTACCACTTATGGCTGTGGGAAAATACTACATACCTTCAACACTTAAAGATTATCCAATTAATTTCATTCATAGTTGATTCACATAAGTGATGCAAAAAATGGTATAGACTGCTATATTTCAGCAAACTAAAAATATGTTTTCTTCAATTTGATAGATGTTATCTAAGGAAAACACTAAACTAAAATTATACTTAATGGCAAAATGTAAGATGATTTCCCTGAAGACCAAGAATAAGATAAGGATGCCTACTTTGTCATTTCTATTGAAAGGTCCACTTAGGGCAGATAAGTAAAAACTAATAAGGGCCCAGTAAAACAGACCAGACGACAATTTCTACCAGCAGATTGTATCACCTTATAGATAAAAGATCCTATGAAATGAAGAGCTAGCCAGTGAACTCAGTTACTTTGTAGCATCAGGTCAGATCACAAGGCACGTGTTTGTCTGCACGCTTGGGATGAACAATCCAAAAGCAAAGTTAGCAAAGCGATTACGCTGAACACCAAAAAGTACAAGGTATTTAGGATTCAATGTACAGAAGAGCTCAAAACCGAAGTTATAAAGACACAGGTGGAATTTACAAAGATACAAATGGAAAGATGTTCCACATTTATGGATCAGCAGACGTCTGCAGAGGTGACAGAGACCTCCAAGTCTGTGTGCAGATGCAGTTCCATCTCTATCATAATTCTCTGCAGAAACAGAAATCCCATTCTAAGAGTCATATATGATAGCAAGGGTACCATCCCTGGGCTGGTGGTCCTGAGTTCTATAAGAAAGCAAACTGAGCAAGCCAGGGGAAGCAAGCCAGTAAGTAACATCCCTCCATGGCCTCTGCATCAGCTCCTGCTTCCTGACCTGCTTGAGTTCTAGTCCTGACACCTTTGGTGATGAACAGCAATGTGGAAGTGTAAGCAGAATAAACACCTTCCTCCCCAACTTGCTTCTTGGTCATGTTTATACAGGAATAGAAACCCTGACTAAGACCCTTGTGGTCTACCGTTCTCAAGGAGTGCCTGAAGCAAATCTGAGATCTACTATTTAACACAAACTCTTAAGACAACAACCAGAATGTTTGTAAGCAAGAGACCTACCTGATACAGAGCAAGAGAATGTCCATATCTCTGAAGAGGGCCCCTTGACACAGCACCTACACTCCATATGCTGCTTTCTAAATTGTAACTAAAAACAACAAAGCAAACGATATTAGCAAGCTAACTCTTCTTCAGTCCTTTCATTTGTGCGCATGTGTTTCTTCACTCGAATCCAGATTCTCTTTAAATCCTGAAGGACGGATAACAAACCATTTTATAGGCCATGTCAAAATTGTTAATGAAGCTTCAATTGAGAAATACCTCCTCTAGCTGGGCAGTGGTAGTGCACGCCTTTAATTCCAGGACTTACAGGCAGAGGTGGGCAGATCTGTGAGTTCAAGGCCAGCCTGGTCTACAGAGTGAGTCACAGGAGAGCTGGGGCTAACCAGAGAAACTGTCTCAAGGAGAAAAAAAAGGAAAAGCATATCTGCTCTTAAGGTTTAACACTTCAGCTTGGTACAATATACAGAATTCTAGATGCCTCCGTGGTTACGAGTCCCTGTACTCACAGAGGACCCATCTACAACTCCAGTTCCAGGGGATGAAAATCCCTCTTCTGACTTCTACAGGCAGCAGGCATGCATGTGGTACACACATACATGTAACCAAACACTCATACACATAAAACACTACATTTTGAAAACTTTGAACAGGAACATAAACTTGAGTAGGCCATTCACTGCTAGAATTAGTCTGATTGCAATTGCAATGGACTTATAACTTATAAATAATGAGAGTTCTTTGCTTTCAAATTGAAATAAAATCCATTTTTCCATAGAAACAGATAAAAATTCCCTCCCTTTTTACAACAGTCATTTGCTTATAATATTAATGCTTGTGTGTGTATAAAAAAAACAATTTTTCAAGAACTATGTATTTCCTATGCACAAATATAACTAGCTTGCTAATAATACTTTTAAACTGCAAATCTATTAGTATAGAGGATTTTATAAAAGTAAGCTAGTCTTGTATTCTATGACACAGAAGTGTGGTTTCTGGAGTCTATTGCATATAAACTGAAGTTCTGAACTGCATCTGAAGCTCTTGAGGGCTGGGAGCTCCAGCTGGAACTGCCTGTAGCCACACTTTGGATCTTAGCTTGGCAAAGCAACCAGCTAGGGCTTGAAGCAGATAGTGCTGCTTCCAGAGGCCAGCGACCCTGCTACAGTGAGCACCGGTGACCCTGCTACAGTGAGCACCGGCGAACCTGCTACGGTGCTGGAGGCCAGCGACTCTGCTACGGTGAGCACCAGTGACCCTGCTACAGTTAGCACCATGATCCCCAAACACTCCAACAACTCCAGTCTACTTGTGTTTCCTTTTGTCTTACTAGATCAGCAAACATGTATCAAATGGGATTTAAAAAACAAAAACAAAACCCACTCTGTGACCTCACTGCCCTTCAAGCTAGCAGGCTGCTGCTCCTCAGCTGTCTTCCCAAGTTCCTTTCACTAACTCCAGAAAGTCTGTCAACCCAACTACTCTACAAACCTGATGAAGGTCAACATCTTCAGATCAACTCCTTGACCGCTCTTCTGCCTGGTTTGGCTAATGGCCAGCATTTGATGTAGTTGGCCCATTAATCCTCTAACCCACTCTCCTCTGAGTTGCACTAAGAGTCTTCTACAGTGTAAGCCAAAGCCTGCTCAGAACCTCCCATGACAGACAGACAGACAGACAGACACACACACATACACACACACACACACACACATAAACCCTTCTCCACTCCTCCAATTGCCTCCCTCATCTTCCCTTTTAACTTAATCCTTTCCTTTCATAGACTTCTTAGCAAATCACATGGCTTCCCTGTGAAATATAAAACTTATTTAAAACACTCTAGACAGGTATAAAAATTTTTATAGAAAACAAACCCCCATGGATAGTGACAAATAATTGATTGGGTTTGGGCACTGACTGCATATAATGTCAAATTTACCAAATATATACTACCTCAGAAACAGCCATTTATATATTTGAACAATAGAACTTAGTTTGTTATGAAAATCGAAAAATAAATACTTACTTCAGAACCATTTGAAAAGAACTGTAGTTAAAAGTATATCCTCCAATCACCCACATGAATTTCCCATGTAAAACTGCTTTATGTGAAGCCCGGCCTACAGAAGGGCTGAAGGGTTTAACATTAGGCAAAATCCAGTAAGACTCAGTAGAAGGGACATTCAGAGAACAGTCTGGGCCTGTTTTAAAAAAAAACAAAGTCAAGCAACACACTGAATTAAACAAGGTCTTATATTACCAAAGCAGATTACACCGATGAAGAGAATCTACTGTTCATCATATTAAAAATGTAATATGCATAATAGTCTGACTCTATGAGGTGGAGCACACCTCTAAAACCATCAGTCAGAAGGCTTGCGGGAGGAACCGAAAGCTCACGGGCAAATTAACAACTCAGGTACATAGTGAGACCCCAGTACAAAATCTTCCCTCATGAAAAATAAAGACTGAAATAAAACTTGCAAATAAATCCTTAACAAGGAAAATATAATCAGATTTTAGCATGTTCTAACAAATATCATAATGTATACATGACTTGTTAAATGCCATGAAATGGCCTATTTACTTTCGTATGCTTCTATAATATTAAAGTGGAGAACAAATCCTCAAATCCTAGTTCTGTCAATTACAATGTGACCTTAGACAGATATGTTTACCTTGCCCCAGCATCAACCTTTCGTATATAAAGAGGAAATAAAAGTCTATTCACAAATGCTATGAAGTTTTTAATATTTCACAAAAAGTATACAGAAGACATTTATAAATTACAAGCTATTAAACAAATGTGATAATAAGGATTACATTATTAAGAACCAAACTGGCTTCAGAAGGTAGCCTCGTATATCAACAAATAATAATAATAATGATAATAATAATAATAACTACTACTACTTAGAAACTATAAAAATTTCATAAAGTAAAAACATTAGTTTACAATGATGTCCAGTAGTATAAATCTGGAGCAACAATGATCTCTTATCCAGTCTCTAGACCGACCGATAAGTCTAGGTGTCCTCATCCATAATATGCAGATGAGGAGATCAATGCCTCTGAAACCTGATAACTGAGGAACTCACTGCCATAACACCCAGTGTCACTGTACTTCCTGTCACTGTACTGCACTTCCTGTCGCTACACTACACTTTCTGTCACTGCACTATGCTTCCTATAGCTGCACTTCTTATGGCTGCACTGCACTTCCTTCCTGTTGCTGTACTTCCTGTCACCGTGCTGAACTTCCTCTGTTGCTTTACTTCCTGTCACTCCACTGAACATTCTGTTGCTGTACTTCCTGTCACTGTGCTGAACTTCCTGTTGCTGTACTTTCTGTCACTGCACTACACTTTCTGTTACTACACTGTACTTCTTTGTGCAGTACTACACATCCTGGTGCTGTGTTTCCTGTAACAGCACTTCCTGTCACTGTACTTCCTGTTGCTTTACTTCCTGTCACTCCACTGGACTTCCTGTTGCTGCACTTCCTATCACTGTGCTGCATTTCCAGTCATGCACTTGTCACTGCATTGCACTTCCTCTCACTGCACCGCACTTCCTGTCCCTGTACTGCCTGTTGTTGCACTTACTGATACATGTGTCCCGAGCTGAGTCCTACAGCAACACTAGCTGAACCAGGTCTACATCTACTTCTTCAGATCACTGTGTGTATCTTGTGTGTTTCTCGCTCTCCAAAATCTGTCATTAGTATCACATGTTGTGACAACCTATAATCATGTTACTATTAAAATCACTTGAGGTTGCCACCAACCCCACTACATAAAACCATAAACCCAACTAATAAATGTGTTCTGACTGCTTCAGGAATTGGCCTGGCTGTCCCCTAGTCTCTCCCTCTCTTTAAACCTCCTTATTACCGAAGACAAAACAGTATTGAAATTCAGCCTTCTAGTGCCTACACTGGTTTCTAAATGTCAAGATGAATGGGAAGTGCAGCTCCTTTCACTTAAATCAAAAAAGTACATGTTGCCCTCTTCTGTCAACCATCATTTAAAGCAGAGGAAAGGCTCCCCCAGAGAACAAATCTTGAGGTGAACGCCCTTACTGCTAACAGCGTGCAAGTTCAGAGCTTTCAGTGGAAGAGCAAACCACTCACAACATCCCTTTAAACAAAACCCAACCCAGTAGCAGAGTGCAGACCTCAGGAAGGAGAGGAGACAAGAGAGACAAGCCTCTGCGGGGCTGGCAGAGGCTGACTTCCTACGGGTGTGGGGGGGGGGGGAAGAGACAGTTCCACAGAGTGACCAGCCAGGCACATTTGGACTACAGCAAGCAATCCAGGGCTGATGATGGCACTGACCAAGCTGGAAACATACCACGAGGGCTTCATCACCGTTCTGATGCAGTAAGAGGATCAGAGATTATGGAAGGAGGTCAAAATACCAGCATTCAAAGGGATATTATCAATCCCATGAGTGCTTTTGAGTGACTCCGCTACAGTAAAAGAAGTGACTGTTAATCTGGTGGGCACAACAAAAGGACCAGAAGCTAAGCACAGAGACAGAACTGAGACAAGAGTTACTCCTTGTGATGAGAAAAAATGGATTCCCAATACAGAGTCCACTGATGAAGATGCCATAGACACTTCAGGATGACATAAGGGATCTGCTGATTAAGATGCTGTAGACACTTTAGGATGAGAAAACTTAGAATATTGCTTGCTTGGTGAAGAGGCTTGGGAGGGTGGACACCAGTGTTGAAAATGTCTTTCCGGGAATAGTGCTATCAACTAGTATCATACAAATCAGATCTGCAATCTGGCCTTTCACAGCTATTGCATCAATTATCAGTGACCACTGGTAGCCATAACCTGAGGCAAGACCCTCGCCCAGCAAAAAAAAAAGCTCAGTAACAATACAAGTGACTTACCATATTGTAGCAGTAAAATGTTTTTAATTAAGATTGTACATTTGTATAATAGTTTCATTGTACATTTAAAATTATAATTGTACATGTATACAATACTGTATAAACATATAATCACTATGTGCTCTGGGAACATAGAAAAATACACATGACTCACTATATTGCAACATTTATTTCATTACAACCACCCAGAATTAAACTTATAATAACTCCAAGATTATACGCCTCCACTTAATATGTTAGATATATTGTTTTGCTCAAACTAAATAATTAGTCACATGTTTAAAGTGAAATTAACTTTTACAGTACCTTTCATATATCATTTAGCATACCTATATTAATTTGCTATATCTATCATTTTTCTTTCTTCCACTTATGATTTAACATGTATACTGAAATCTCAAATTCTCCAAAGAGGAGGAGGAGGAGGAGGAGGAAACATCTTTAAAGACTGCTATCTGCAAACTCCACTGAAAAGCATTTGTTACAGCAGACAAAATATTATGCACATGTACTAGGCTTGCAGAAGCAATCTCTAAAGTCCTACTGTCTGTTTCATTGTATTTTAAATGCTGTCAGACTATTCTTACAATAGTTAACTTTACAAACAATGAGTCACATGACTGGTAATCATCACCCTACGTCCTTTCTAAGAATATGGTTCTCATAATTTAGGTAAATTACGTCATCATAAAGGGTTGTATGTGTCTGTCTATCTGTTTAAGCAGAAATCTCTGGTCTCCAAAGTCCCAATTTTGAGGTGTAATGAGGCTAAAATAAAGTTGTACATGGAATCTCAATATAGAGACTGTTCCAAAGTGATAGCATTGTGGTTTGAGCAGAAGAGGGTCATTTCCCCTTGAGCCCCTGCGGCACTCATTCTGAAAATCATTGCTATTATGAAGATACATGAGATTCATGTACATAGAAAAAAATAACTTTAACATCCTAAAGACCTCTTTCTGATCATTACAGCCACCAAGACTATATATACAGACATTTAAAATAATGAAGTAGGAAAAAAAAAACATGCTGGTTAACATTTATTCTATGCACAAAAAGCCAAACTGCCCATTTTATTAGTCTGGTCTCATGTTCACAGAATACCTAAACAGTATGTCTAATCTTCAAGTATTATTCACAAATGCAAATTTTATAGGTTAATAAAATGCATTAAGCTTGGTTACAAAAGAGATGATTAAATCAAGAGCTATTATCAAGTGTCTACTCACTAAAAAGGAAATGTCACTATAGCATTAGTCCTTAAAAATACTACTTCAGAGCAGGGAGACAGCTCAGTTGTTAAAGTGCCCCCTGTGCCAGCATGAGGCTCCAGGTTAGGATCGCCAGCATTCACCCCAAAGCTGGCTGTGATGGCACCCGCAGTAGCACAGCACGGAGGGAAAGGGACAAGTGGATCCTTGGCATTCTAAGTCTAGCCCCCCACCACAAATAAAGTAAATAGCAATCTCAGAAGACACCCAGTGTTGGCCTCTGCCCCCCACACGATCAGATACGACCTGAACATGAACACACGCATACACCACATACAAACAATACTATGAATGAATACACTTTAATACTTTATAGGCTTGTCATCCCAGGACCCAGACAAATGTAAATGTATCTTTTCTAAAGGAAATGAACTTAATAACTAGACAGGTCAGTTGACTTACCGAAAATAACCCCATGAGCTGGGATGAGTTTCTTCATAAATTAAAGTGACTGTGAGAATCATCTCCTCTAAGAATGAGCATGTCACAGACTGAATGTTTGTTGATTTTACCAACATTCCTAGGAGTAAGCCCTAAACCCCAATGTGACGGAGGAGGAAGTGAGCGAGATACACACGCATATGTTCTGGCCAAAGCTCTGCCAGAGGAAAGATCTGCAAGAAGGCAACCATCTTTAGGCCAAGAAGACGGCCCTCCTCAGAACCTGATCTTTCTCGTTTCTAATCTAAGACATCCAGCTTCCAGGACCGCCAATGGGCAGTGAGTGCTTTGGTGACTATAGCTGTCGGCATTTGCCAGAGAAATATCAGAGTGAGCTAGTATATGTGCACATGGCATGCCTCTGCACATCACACTGGCCATCGTATCCATACTGGCTGTAAGGTTAGACTAGAAATACAGTGTGTAGCTGTCAGGCCATGTGCAGATCTAAAACTCAGTGAGCTCTATTTGCAAAAGGAAATAATCAGTGCTGGAAAGACACTGCTCTGTTCCATATAGCACAACAACTTCCCTTCTGCTCGAGGAAGTTTGAAATACTTATGTTGCTCTAACAAAGCCCAACGATTCAGAAAGTCACATAAAGGAAAGAACTGAGGATTGAGGGAGTTACTAAAACATATTGCTACGTCTTGGAGGCCCCTGTGAAATTTATTTTCTTTACATGTGAACATAAGGTGAATTTGTTATGTTTTGATTTTTATTTAGTTTTAAAATACTTTCTTTATCCAATTATTACAAATAACCTTAAGAGATAAAGCACCCTTTTACTAATGTGACTTAATACTTGAAAAATTCTATACATTCAAGGGTCTGTGACAGATCACCAAAAGTTTGAGCCCAGCCTGGACTACATGATGAGTTAATTCCAGGCCAGTCTGAGCTGCATTGTGACTCCTGTTCCAAAAGATAAATAAAATAAACAAACTATATTACATGAGAAATAGCAGAAGCAACCAAGACGTCCTAATGAATCAACAGAGAAACTGGAGTACATCCACATAATGAACATTGCTCATGCTAAAAAGAAATGAGCTGTAAGTCCCTGGAACACAGGAGAGAAACTAACAGACTGCCAAATAAAAGGAGCTACTCATTAACCCGACATGCTACATAGTTTCTGCTACAGTCATGCATCACTGAACAATGTTGCCAGCAACAAAAGACAGCATATGTACAACCATGGTGTCAATGATTGTATCACTTAGGGAGAGCACACCATATTTACTTGTGCACTACTAAACTGCGTAAGGGTACACTTCTCAGAATACACCAAGAGTGCCATGCAGACTGCACATCACATTCAGAAGAGCCAAAACTACGGCGACAGGAAGAAGGCCACTGGCCGCTGACAGCTGAGGCAAGAAACTTGTGAAGAGGCAGAGTACAGGGAGTTTCCAGTCAGAGAAACAATTCTGTGTTATGCTATAAGGGGAATGGATGATGCCATGGTACCCTTAACTAATACAACTCTAATATAAACCATGACTTCAGGTGACAGTGATTTACTGATGTAGGTTCACCAGTTTTAGCAGGCGTACCATTATGGCAAATGTTGTTGATAAGGGGAGCTATGCTAGTATGGGGGAAGATTTTCTGTATCTTCTGCTCAGTTTGATTATGCTGAATCACAGAAATAGATGAGTCTCATGTGGAAAGCACTGTATATAGGCCATATTTTACTTCCCTGGCTGGACTTTATCTGCTGTTCACATACAACTATCACTATGGAAAATGAAAATATCTCAGTTTAAATTTTTAAGTTGGAAAAGAGCCTCAAAGCACTTTCTGAGGACACAAAATTTGCAAGTGATTAACTATGTAAAACACACAGCCACACCACTATGAACACTTGAGAATTTGCACCTGTCATAACCATAAATAATATATTATCAATAATAAAAGCCCTTTTGCTAGGAAACCTCTGGTATAGTGTGCTTGTGTGGTGCTTAGGTCAGAGAGAACTGCTCCAACTGCTGCCCTCTTCAATATGCCTCTGAATTATATAATATATGCATCAAAGTTCCCTCTGTCAGAAAGTACTATATTAGCACAAAAACGAGTCTCTGCAAACCTAATCAGCAAATTAGACCTGAACAGATGGTTTCAGATAACTATACTTATCCTTCAGTTTGACTCCACAACGACAAAAATAGGACTACAGATGCTTAATAAACCATAAACCTTTCAGTGTTGTTTAAAGCTAATCTTGAATGACAGACAGAAGATTTTAGAAATCTTTTCAAGGAATCTGACTTTTACAAGAAGCAGCTAAATAATCTTTTATTTATTGAAATAGTCTCTGTCCTCTTTTAAAAAAAATAGCCACAAGGGGTCAGTCTTTCCTCAGAAATACCTTTCAAATGATCCTATACCTGAATTTATTTTTGCAGTACTGTATGTTACCAATTATGAGGTAAATTTGAATACGCCACATAGTAAGTCGGGTGACGTCATCCAGTCTCTGAGGAGTCAACAAAAAGATTATAGAAGATTATAATGATCACATGTCTCCAATTTTAAGTTTAAGGTGTAACTTCACTTAATCCCTAAAACAGCATGTAGACGGGTCTTTCCCAATTTTATTTATGAAAATGCAGATAAGTAAGAACTTGACTGTTAACATAAACATACCACACACACCCAAAAGAAGCCAAAAATCAAAAACACAAACCAATGCGCATAGCATTGCATCCGCCATCCCCACGCGGCCTATAGCTGCACTCAGCTGCCCCCATGACCACTCAGCACCATCCCCATGCCAACCCCACAACCCCAGACCAACCCCACACCATCCCTGCGCCATTCCCTAGCCAACCCCATGCCCTCCCCACGCGGCCTCTAGCCGCACTCAGCCACCCCCATACTCCCCCGCCCCAACCCCGGGCCATCCCAGCGCTCATGCGTACCTTGCCAACTATCGTTGCACACACAGAGTTTTTCTCCCGTCAGGTCACAGTAGCCATGATCCGGACTCCCACAGTTGGCTTTACAGTAAGGAATGTCACATGCTTCCCCTTTCCAGTATTTGTCGCATTCACAATACACTTGACTTGCAACAGAGACACTGGTTGTACACTTTCCATGACCAGAGCAATTGTTAGGACAAGAATTGATTCTGCAAAACAATTCATAGGTTCAAATACCATTCATATATGAAAATTAAAATGAATTTTGGGTCATTTTGTAGGTGTGATTTTCTCTTTTTAGTTTATTAATTTAGCACAATTTTGCAACGTGGCTCCGGCTCTTTTTCTGTACACCATTTTTGAAACAGGGCCTCAGGCTGTCAGAAAGGCTGCTCTCCTGCCTCAGCCTCCCAGGTACAAGCTGTCATCCCACCGACTCCACGCCTCTCATCTCATTGTTACTGATTTGCTTTGAGTCTTAGTTCATTCACTAGATATCTTCTGCTAATAAACTCCTATCTCCAGGACTACCCTCAACTTCCGAAGCAACTGCACAGTTCCAAGTGTGATATTTGTAGAGACATATATAAATATTCTGAATATATATGTTAAGAAGAGACATTTGAACTCCTGAAACTGAAGAGAACCAAGAACCTACTTAGTTCTAACACCTTAAGACACAGAGCACCACTTGCACAGTCACAGAAGACATGTTTTAATGACCTTGCCTGCTTTCAATCTGCTGTACCTTTACTTCCACTGGGTGCACATCAAGATACACTATAATACGAAGAGATCCTATAACAAACTGCTGATTCAAAGGAATTTCAAATACTTTATCCCTGGTGAAAATTTCCTCATTAGCAATTTCTATCTTCGTGAAGAAAAGAGAAAAAAATGACAAATGCCTCCATGGTCACGTCTTTAAACGCATCTGAGAGCACCTCTCATTACTTCACACCTGGACTTCCTTATATAAAAGGGTTTTAATAAAATTAAACATGGTATGCGACTAGAGATGGTTCAGTGATTAAGAGCAATGGCTATTCTCGAGCATAAAGGTTGAATATCCAGGGCCCACATAGAGGCTCACAACTATCTCTAACTCCAGTTCTAGGGGATCCAATATCTTCTTCTGGCCTCTACAGGCACTGGGCATGCATGTGATACACAGACACACACATAACACCCATGTGCATGAATAAAATTAATTTAAAATATTTAAGTAAGTAGAAATAAATGTTGAACAAATCAAAGGTAACACAAACTCCTGAATAAATTCAGAAGCTACAAATAGCTGAATAAAATATGAAGCCAACATAAGACTTCAGCAAAAAGATAAAAATATTGGAAAAATTAATCAGAAACTGTGGAATGAAAAACCCAGTAAGTCAAATAAATTAAAAAACTGAGGAGCACAGGAAAGCCTGCTAATAGATCAGGTAGAGCACCAGAGCACAGGGCTTAAGGACGGGGTGGCTGACATTGAACATTCATAGAGCCATAAAGCACCTACGAGCAGAGCATGCAAGACCTGTATGACTCCACGTTAAAACAAAACTTCCAAATCATGGTCATAGAAACTATAAAAGCATTGGAAATACACTTATTAAAACCATAGCAAGAAAATTCCCAAACACAGGAGGAAAATGGCCATCAGATATAGGAAGCATGCAGCACACCAGTCAGGACCAGAGAAGAAGCCCTCATCTCAAACACAGGCAAAGTACTAAGAGTACAGGCAGAGTACTAAGCATACAGGTAAAAAGTACTAAGAGTACCAAACAAAGAATACTGAAAGCTGTGTGAGGAAAGCACCAAGTCACACATACAGGAACTCATCAGAATCGTGTGGAGTTCTCACAAGATCTGCACCGCAACAAGATCTTTTAGAGAAAGGAACTCAGCAAAACTGTCATCCTAACTGAAGAAAACAGAAAGTCTTCATGATAAAGAGAAGCTAAAAGACCCCATGAGCACTGAGCCTGCACAAAGGAAGATCCACATGGAAACCAAACACACACTGACATATAGAACGTACAACATCTGATGATGCAGACTTCAACCCGAAATTGATCAAAAGAGGAAAAGAGGGAAAAAGTAATTTCCATACTGACTAAAGGAATAATTCATTGAGACCATATTTTTATGTCAAGAAGCAAATCCAGTTCTCACAAGACAAACACTGTTGGATGTAAAGGCACAGACTGACATCAGCACAGTAACAACAGGCGATGCCAACACTTCACTCGACAACACAGGCCACCCAGACAAAAGTCCAACGGAAGATTTACCAGACCTAAACAACGTTATACATCAAAGGACTTAACAGATCTGCCCAAACACTGCAAGCCACACATTCTTCCCAGAAGCCCATGGGGATGTTCTCTAGTTTAGGACCACATTGTAAAACACAAGGCAAATCTTAACAGATACCAGTAAACTGGAATGATTTCTTATGGTATCTCTGATCACAATGGGATGAATAGAAACCAAGAAAATACTGACTATACAAATTCATAAAGACTGAGAAACACACTCCAGAATGAATTTTAAAACTTACAATCAAGTCAAAACAAAAACCCAATATATCGGAACCTATGCATTCAAATGAACGTACTTCTCAAAGATAAACTTATTGTTATAAATATCATTGATTAAAATCACAGAAATAGGGCTGGAGAGATGGCTCAGCGGTTAAGAGCACTGACTGCTCTTCCAGAGGTCCTGAGTTCAATTCCCAGCAACCACATGGTGGTTCACAACTATCTCAACCAATGGCATCTGATGCCCTCTTCTGGTGTGTCTGAAGATGGCTACAGTAAACTCATATTCATAAAGTAAATAAATAAATCTTTTAAAAAAAAATCACAGAAATCTCTATTTTAAAAACTTAATGATGGAATTTGAGGTCTTAATAAAAGCAAGAACAAACAAAAGCTAAAATCAGCAGGTGAAAAAACCGGTCTCAAGGAAGAAACTAATGGAACAGAAATGAACTACACAAAGAATGAACAGAATAGGATGAGTTCTTCAAAGCAGTGGGCGAGACTGGCAAACCCTTAGCCAACCTAACCAAATACAGAGAAAAGACTCAGACTAATAAAGTCAGAGGTAACATGTGGTACAATAGACATAAATGGTGCCCAATCTGTCACTGGAGCGCGTCTGAAAATCTACAGTCTAATAAACTGGAAGAAACTGGTAAACTTCTAAAGACCTACCAAAATTAAATGAAGACTGTAGGAACAGTTTAAACAGATCTAAGGCAAGCTACAAGACTGAGTAGCAGTGTCCCAGGCAGAAAGCCCTCACCTGAGAAGGAGTAACCGTTGAAGTCACCCCCACCTGTAAAGAGGTAAAGTCACGTTGTCAACAGGTAGCAAGCTTTGCACAAAGCGTCGGACACATGACACATTTTCAATGCTCATTATTCTGATTTTAAAAGATAGAGGCAGTATAGCCAAGTGCTTTATCTCCTGTGCCTCAAATTCTTCAAGTGTAACGTGAGAAAACCAATTCTCCTAGTGGTGAACATTTTGTAAAAGAGATGGAATTCCATAAAGTAGCTGTAGCCCCCAGGATGTCCCTGAACAGAGGGACTGTCAGACCTTAATTCCTACATGTCTCCTCAAGCTGCAAGTAAACTACATCAGAGCACAAAATGGCAGTGTCCGGCTCCATGTGATCCCACAATGTGTTGCTGTACATGTAAACCACTCTGGGGCTGCTTTACTTAAACAATTTTAAATCTATAACTAACTTTTCAACAACACAACCTGCTGCAAGATACTCCGGAGTTTTAAACTATCATAAAATAAGACTTAGAGAACCATCTGTGGGACACTGCTAATATATCATGTCAGTTAGAAAAAGATCCTATATAAGTTGAAACTTAATACACTGGTCATGTCAGTTAGAAAAAGATCCTATATAAGTTGAAATTTAATACAGTGGTCTAGTCCTCGCATAATAGGACATTCATATATGTTAGGTATGTTTTCCTAGTGAGAGTGAACAAATACTTACGAATAAAAAATGTTGAAGCCAGTTAGGTTATAAGCAGCATCGCTGAAAAAGTGGAGCAGCGCATAGCCGGACGTAGTGACCACCTCAGGCACGGTCTCGTTACCCCTCACTTCAGGAACAATCAAGCCACTAAAAAAGATCAGAATTCATAATTGAGAAATGTAGGGCTCCACTGTGACTCCACAGAGAAAATATGCTCAAAAACATTATCCAATTCTGAGCACACAAACATTGGACAGGAGAACCAGCAGGAAAACAAATACCCAAACTTACACATTTCTACATGGACAGGTCTACTGCTGATAAGACACTAACACCCTCTCAAGCCACCTCACCACCATCCTGTAGCGGGAATTATTAAAAAAGAACGTCCCTGCCAACTCTCCGCAGAGGCGCTGCACCATGCTTCCGAGATCTGCAGGCCTAACAATTTTTAACACTACGTCCTGGTAGAGTCCCGCTCCACATGAACCAAGCGCCCGGACAGTCCTGCCAGCTTGGCTGTCTCTCCAGCGGAGGTCCCGGGCTACAGGTGTGGTTTCCTCCCCTCCCCCCTTCCCCCCTTCATCTCGCCCTGCCCCTGAGCTGCCTGCTGCTGCTGCTGCTGCTGCTCCTCCTCCTCTGATCCTCCTCCCCTCCTCCTCTGGATCTTCCTCCTCTTCCTCCTGCTCCTGAGCTGCTGCTGTGTCTGCTGCTCCTCTTGATCGTCCTCCCCTCCTCCTCTGGATCTTCCTCCTCTTCCTCTTGCTCCTCCTCCCACTGCTCCTCGTTGTCTTGTTCTAGCCCTCTTTGGACGGAAATGTCCCATCTTTCCTTTTTATTCTGTTTTCCATCCCTGACAATGACTACACAATGGCTCCTGACTTAACCTATTCTAAGGCATTAACACTGTAGCAAGTAGTTGAAAAAAGTAGCTTTTCCCCCTCTGACTCAAAACAGTAATAAAGCCAGAGAAATATTTTACACCAGCTTATGTGATTACAATGAAATCTACTTAAAACTGTATGTTTACAATACAACGTAATCTAGGTGCCAGACACTTTTAAGATGCCTGGTTTTGATTATTTAAAATTATGCTTTTTGTGGTACTAAAGCACAAATATTCCCAGACAGTATATTTCATCTAAGTCAATAAGCACACAAGAGAAACACAGGCTGAGAGGCTGGGTAATAAATGTACAAAGGTTCTAAGAACTAGATGTTTCTTTGGCTGGTTGGTCGACGCGATTTGTTTTGTTTTGCTTTGCTTTGGTTTTTGTTGTTGTTGTTGTTGTTGTTCAGTTTGGTTTGTTGGTTTTTTTAGATAGTCTCATACTGCAGCCCAGGCTGACCCTGAACTCATTATTACAGGGGTGAGCCACCATACCCAGCTTTGATACAGTCCTCTCTTCTCCCGTTCCTCTAGGCAAACTACATTCCCCATTTTAGACCAGGCTACCCTCTCTAAATATGTGAAACCATGCAATTGGATGAAGAAGTTGATTAAAAAAAAAATGTACATTGTAAATTAGAGTATTGCTGTTTTTATTTAAACTCATTAATATTTTTAAATGAATTTGATTTAAAGTCATCAAAGTATTATTTCCCTATATACCATACACCCAGATTTAATCACCACAGTCCAGCTACAGGACCTTTCCATCACTGAGTGGTTATTTGATATCCTTTCACTGTCAGAACTCCCCACCCTCAGGTCTGTTGTGCTGCTATATATGTTTCTTTAGAACATTATAAAATAGAATATTAAGGTACATCTTTTACATGTGACTTTTAAGACTTTTTTCAGGTATCCATAGTTTTTCATTTCTCAAAGCAGTACATTTTTGCCAAAGTTAACGTAATATTTAGGCATCAATGGGAACGGAATTCCCTCAAACAAATTATGTTTGATTAAAAAAATGAGATTCAAAAGATGTTTTATTTTCAAATACAAATTAAAAAGTACACAACCCCTGATTTTATTGCATCTACTAGGTAAGATGGTAAAGAGGACAGGTTTTAAAAGGGAGCTGTTCACAGAGTTTGCTTTCTATAACGTCAGTCTTAGTTTAACATATACATGGGTTTCTCACAGTAGTGGGATTACATCTGTTGTGTAACTTGTAAAAGGAGTCATAAACTAACATCTCTTCACCTCTCTGAGGCTTAGGAAACACAGAGGGAGAAAAGAATGTAAGAGCCAGAGGAAGGGCTGGGTTTGCTTTGTTTTTTTATAGCCATTTCCTCCAAATTAAGAAAAAAACAAACAAAGCTCCCTCCTAGAGGGACAGTGTAGGCTTGGAAGACTCAGGAAGCCAGGAACACAAGGAGGCTCAGAAGCTCAGAAGGAAAGGCTAGGGAAACTCCGGAACTAGTCAGTTGTCTACATGTTCGGCAGGGAGATTGGAGGATGCAACATTTGTCATTTATCCACTGTGGGAGGGTTCTCAGGGGTGCAACTACATACCCTGTAAGTGACCCATACCCTTAAGTGGCCTTTCACCCACGTTCCTGCAGCTAGCCCCAATGGACTCATTCACTCACTAAGCTGAACTCATACAGAATCATCTGTGTGCTGTCACTGGGGCCCAGTGTTGATGGTTGCTGTGGATGTAAGAACTGTATAATAGTGTACATATTTTCATATTCCTCCTCCAAGGAATGTCCTCTCTGCCAAGGTTAATGACTCTATGATAATCAGAAGCAGCGTGAGTCCAGGAGGTAAGGGTGTGGCTAATGTCTCAGCAAAATGGTAAATGCTAAGACCTTCAGGACAGGGCTTAAGGCTGTAGTTAAGAACTCTGAAAACATAAGTTCAAAAATATATAATTTCTCAACTATGCAAAAAATGTAAGGATGCAGTATATGAAGCTTCACAGATCTAAAGGAGCAGAAACAATGAGCCAGCTTGTCAGAAAGATACTAAGACAAGCAGATACAAATGCAGGCACATTCCTGAGTTGAAGGTCAGCCTAGGACAGAGTGAATTTAAGCCCAGAAGTTCTGAGAGTGGTAATCCCAAGGTGGGGTCTCACCGATCCATCTGACTGCTTGCTGTCTCTTCCTAAGAATCAAGAAGCCGGGTTACAGGATGGAGGCCCATAGGATAATCGAAAGGGAACCTGGAGTAAAGACTGGATTGATATGTAAAATAAAAGACTAGCCTTTTGGTTTGCAAGGGAAGAGCTATCCAGAGCTTTTAGAATAGCAAGAGAAAGCAGTCTGGACCAGAACACAGAGAGAGAACAATCCGGAGAACCATCTCTAGCAGAGCATAGGCCATTGGCTTGAACCCACATATGACTTTGAGTCATTCTCTTCATCACAAACACCCCTTCTCTCAGAACTAATCTCCAAGCTGCGGCTGGTCTTTGGCAGTTATGTAGTCACACAACAAAATCAAATTAAGTACAATGACAAAAAAAGGAAAGAAAACTATATTCCTAAGACTTTAGGATACCTTTGAGAGCTATCTGAAAAAGGAGAAAACCGTATTTGTTTGCTTGCTGACTTATAAAAAGCTCAAAAGCACCAAATGAGGGTGTGGAGAGATGGCTCGACAGTTAGGAGCAACTGTCACAGTTGCAGAAGTCCCAAGTTTGTTCCCAGCACCCACCCCCAGCAGCTCAAGGCCACTTGTCACCCCAGCTCAAGGAGACTAGGACTCCTCAGGCCTCCATAACCCTACACGCCAATCCTCATACCCACAGGAAGGCAGATATACATAGATTTAGATAGAGAGATAGAGAGATAGAGAGAGATACATACACACACACATTTTTACAACTAAATCTTTCTTTAAGCAATAAATGAAAAAGGGACTTCCATCTTCCATCTATTATATAACATACCAGACAATTTGGACAAATCAACTTTATAATACAACCCAAAGGAGTAAATCAACTAAACTCCTTAAAATAATACGGAGCTAGCACCTAAGGCCGAACCCAGGCCACACATGGCCCATTTCTCTTTCTTCACAGTTGAACCCAGATTTTAAGGCCTAAGGGGTGTGAAAATTTTTCCAGAGCTCAGGCTGTCACTTTGAACCAGGACCCCCCAACAACTAGAAAAAGTGGGTGTCGGGCCCTCACATTTGTCCTGCACCTTAGGTCTGAGCAACCTCAACACCTTCTTTAAGCTGAAGGCAAGCTGCTGGTGACCTCAGCGACTTCTGCAGCAATACATCTTTGCAGACCTAATTTGCTGCTACATACAACTTTTTCCAAATTCAATATCCAACACAAATTTGCCCAGCACCAGAATGAGGTAAGGTGTTAGAAACAAAACTTCTCAATGACAAATAGTCTTAATCTTGTAAAATCTAATGCCTTATGGACAGTGTATCAGGAATGAGTCACTGTTTCAGTGACTCGAGAGTTAAGGCCAAGAATTAGGTTACATGGAATCAGTCTGACTCCATCACTTGCTGGAGGGAAATTCAGGGCAACGCACAGAATCTTCCAGTGCTCCAAGCTCCATTTGCATAATAGTAAGAGAGCAGTGTAAGGATTCGGTGAGAGCACTAACCCTCCGCATACAGTCAGCACTCAGCAGATGTTATGATTGCACAGTTTATTCAAGACTCACTTCCTGGATAGTCCTTCAAGCATCCTGTGCTAAAGCTACCTAAAATTACATTTTCTTACTGCCTATACATCATACTTGTTTTTCTCTCCCTCGAATGTTCTATCTGGTACTATACTTCACCTATTACTCTAATACTCACAACAAAGTTCACCATGAATGATTAGTTAATTGTCAGAAATGATACATTCCTCTTTCATTATGGGACCATACATAATTTGTATGGGAAATTTGTTTTCATGGGTAAGTATTGTTTAGTAAAAATAAATAAATAAATAAAAGTAGGGACAGCTTTTGCTGCCAGGTTTTTGCATATGATCTTCAAATTTCTAAAATTTCTCAAGTGACAAACTGTCTTTGCTATACACAGTAGGTCTTGGCTATCTGTGAATGGGTCCTTTCATCATGGGATCTAAAGTTATACTTCAGGTTTTGGATGGCCACTCCAACTAAGTCACAATGGGATTAAAGAGTTGAAGTCATCTGGGATCAACCTGACTTAATAATACCCGAAGGGCAGAATAAAGATCTGTATTCAGCCTCCTCACGGCCAATGGTTCAACCAGCCAAGTCTACTCAGCGAACCAACTCCAGACACGTGAAACTCGGGGTGTCTCCAAATGCAGCACGTGCTGACTCGCTAGGCGAACGCATCCTAAGGACACAGCGCTCGGTGTTTGCTATCCTTCCGTGTCTCATTCTGTGTCCCTCTTTTTAGAGAGGTTCCAACTTCTACTCTTATAATAATAAAAACTTTAGCCACAAATACAGCACTTTGCTGAGTTCTGTGAACCACTCTTGAAGACTGTTAGCAATTAGGAAACATGGGTTACCTGAATTTATGGCCAAATGGAAGGAAGGAAGGAAGGAAGGAAGGAAGGAAGGAAGGAAGGAAGGAAGGAAGGAAGGAAGAAAGAAAGGAAGGAAGGAAAGGCAGGGAAAAAGGAAGGAAGGAAAGGCAGGGAGAAAGGAAGGAAGGAAAGGCAGGGAGAAAGGAAGGAAGGAAAGGCAGGGAGAAAGAAAGAGAGAGGGGGGAGGGAGGGAGGGACCCCCCCAACTTCCCAACTGGCGTCTCCAGTGAGGACAGGTTTGGCACCCTTCCTCTAACAAGTCTTGGTGTCTGAACTCATCAGAGCCTTTGCTTTGCTCCTCAGCACATCCTGCAGGCTTCTGACACTCTGGTATTGAGTAGGTTAGTCAATCTACCTGTGTAGACGGCTGAGCAAAAAACATAGTATTATAATTCTAATTAAATGCTTTTTCTTAGCAGAGTAGAATTAAACAGTATGTGCTTTTGAGTTGAGGTTGAAATCCTAATCCTGGCTTAGCACCTAAGTAGAAGTAAATGGTTTCTCAGAGTCTCAGTTATCTCAGTTGTCTAGTGGAGGATAATAGGACCTCACCCAGATTTCTGAGAGGTTTAGAGGACATCGAACAGCTTCCCATCAAGTAGGTAGCCAATAAACTTGAGTTTTCCATGCCCTCCATGAGCAACTTTGAGGAAAAGGTTTATTTGGCTTACATATTCTGAGTCACAGTCCTCTGAGGAAAGTAAAGCAGGAACTCAAAGTGGGCAGGAACCTGGAGGCAGGAGCTGATGCAGAGGCTATGGAGGGGTGCTGCTTACTGCCTTACTCCTCACGGCTTGCTCAGCCCGGCTTCTTAGAGAACCTGGGGCCACCAGTCAAAGGCAATGCTACCGCCTACAACAGGATGGACCCTTCTGTGTCAATCACAAATTAAAAAAATATTCTATAGGCTAGCCTACAGGCCAGTCTTATGGCGGCATCTTCTCAATTGAGGCTCCCTTCTCTCAGATGGCCACAGATTGTGCCAAGCTAACATGAAAGTAACTAACACACTCAGGACAGGTGCTTTACAGTGGAGTGTCTCCAGTTCCATATTATGATAATTATCCCAGGAAAGATTCCTTCAGCAACAGGAAAAAGTTGGCTAAAATTTGATAAATGGATGTAAAGTCATTGGATAAATGAAAAACTAAAATGATACAGACAGCTAAGTAATAATCTATAATCCCATAAAAATCAATGACAGCAAAGTGGTGTGCTGTCAAAATGAATGTGTAAACCCACTGTCTTATATAATAATGTTTCGTACATCATAATTATTCTCATGGGTATATTACATCTCTACCTGGTATCCTTAAATTACTATTTCTAACTCTGCTTTCTGTAATGTTTAATGGAAGTTCTGAAGGTCAAGAGCTCAATGGTTGAGTGCTAGTTGTTCTTGCAGAGGACCAGAACTCTGTCCCCAGAACCCTTTTGAGATGGCTCACAACAGCTAGCTACAGGGGTCCAACGCACTCTTCTGGCTTCCACATGCGCATGCTCATGTTCACACACACACACACACACACAATCAATGGATATATAGATGGATACATGGATTTTTTTTAAGGTATTCTAAAAGTATTTACAGCAATATCACAGAATAAATACCTAAACTACTTAGTACAGGTTCACTCTTAAAGTCATGACTTATAGAATCATAAGATAAAATGGAAATTCCATCCCTTGAATGTTTGTCCAATAGATTTTTCAAATTACTGATGAAATAAAATATTTGCAAGACAGTGAAAAGGATATTTCAAGTTAAAATCAGTGTGGGAGCAACAAGCTTCAATCTACACTCAAATTTTCAACATTGATAACACGAGAGATATTGCATAATAACCTAACAGGCAATGTGTCAACAATCATGCTGGCTACGGTGAATACAAAATCTACGTGTTTATACTTTTTCTATATTTCATATATTTTCTGCCTACTCACCGCTTTCTAATAATACAGTATTATTTAAAAGTTTAAATTAATATTAAAATGCCATGACTTCAAAATTAATGTCCTGACTATATGACTACTTATAAAATATTATGAAGTAACTAAGATTTCCAAACTTCTGTGAACTGAAGAAACACCTTCTTTGTTAAACCCTTACACCAAGTATAACTTAATCCTTGTTTTCAGAATTTAAAATTTCCTCAGTTCACAGAAAGACAACTGTAAGAAAATACAAACCTTTGCTTGTTTGTCGGCCTGAACTCACCCAAATATCTCTAAACAGACTTATGAAAACATATTTAAGCCAACTTAAAGAAAAATAACTAAGTACAGTAGAGATAAAATGTATTTATAAAGACATCTAGAGTTCCTGCAGTGTAGATTTTATTCATCTGCCATATTCACATTACTGCAATTACACTTAGGTTGAGCCATAGTACACAAAGGGCATTTATTATAACAGCCCTTGAAAGCCAGTCACCAACAACCACATAAATTAGAGTAAAAGGCAATTTCTTTCAGATAAAGAATTACTCAGCTGTTTACTTGCCTACAGCTGTGGATAAGCTCATCGGGTAATCAGAGTTACTCACCTAAGTACAGCTACTAAAGGCGCATATATTGAATCTCCATCATAAACATACATATGATCCCAGCTGCATTCCGTAGCAAAATGATTGAATCTTAGCCTTAACACTGCATTTGGACTGAAAGGGGAAAAAAATAAAGTATCTTTAAATTCATATATAATACATAAAATATAATATTTTTAGAATTAGACAGTCATTTATTTAAAATCTATGTCAGCTATTTCTCTACAAATCATTAAATCACTAGGAAAAAAGTGGTATGCTGTCAAGATATAGGTTTCAAAATACACATATCTTTGTCTTAAAAATTCAGTCAGCAATAAAAGTCAGTTATATACTCGATTAAGGCACAAGTTACATACTTTGTGTAATTTTTTTACTAAAACCATATTAGATTACATACTAGCATGAATACATTTTCTCATTTCGAGTTGCACGTGAATAAAGCTGGTTACAAAAATTCAACACCCAGAAGCAGGGATTCTCATTGAAACATGAGAGGACCTTTACGTGGAGGCATTAGGTTCTTTTGATTGTTTTTCAATGGTGGTACACACCAGAGTGCAAAGACAACAGGTAAGGAGCAGAAATAACTGCTGTGCTTCTAAAGAGACTTTTAAAATAATCTGAAAAGCATGCCTTTCACAATACAGTCTAAAAATCATAAAATAGTGCCAAAGAATTCCTACTAATTTATAATAAAGTAGCAAGAACTCCTCATTGTGAAAAGCACCCAACGTTAATAACTATCCCTTCTAAGAAACATTATGAAAATGTTTTTAAGAGATCCTCAGCACAATACAATCTCTCAAAAAAACCATTAGAATCAAAATGCTGAAAATATTAACCAGTGGCATAAGCCAGCATGGAATACTTTCTGCAGAATCTATAAACTTCCTAACAAGATGTTTCTCGAAAGCCAAGAGGCCTAATGTGTTTAGTCCTTTAATAAATGTAATTAAAAAAACAAATACATATATTTATCTATTATACCATTAATGGAAGGCATTACATTTTTAAACTTCATAAAAATTATGCAATGTGCTCCAGTAATAGCAAGGAAATAAAATATATAGCTAGTGATTTTACCCAACAGTTCTGCATTAGATACTTGCTTTAGCATCTCAGGATAAAAATCAACGTATTGAGCTCAAATTGTATACTTACTAGCCTTCAATTAGCCATGTACACTTTGTTTTATATTTATAGTTAATTGGACCATCTGTTAAATATCCAGAAGGTTCTGTTAACCTAAAAAAGAAAAATCAGGAAAACAATTACCTTAAGGCGGCATGAAGGCATGCAGTAGTATCAGAAAAATTCAAAGCATTAAGCCAAAACAATCAGACCCAACAGTTTACAATTGGAGGCTATATTGACAATCTGAAACAATTTTGTCTCTACAACTGAAAAGAAATTGTCTAAATTTCTCCAGATTGGATAAACCACAGCCATCTCAAGTCAGTGAAAGACTGAACATTTTACTGACAGGTTCTGTGTTGACAAAATGTTGACAAGGTTAAATTTTATCCTCACTAAAATTAGGCTCTGGTGAAAGGACGATCAAATGGCCTCTGAATGGCGCAGATGGACAGCACTGCGTCTGGGCGTGATGGCTACACATGCGATTCGGAGGCGATGACTGCATGTGACTGGGGGCAGTGGCTGCATGTGATTTCAGTGCACCACAATCATTACACAGCTGTAAGATACATCACAGTTTGATGCCCATTTTAATCAACTTTCTTGACTAATTTATACTTATACACAATCTCTGCCAATTTAAAAAATATAGAGTATATCTAATTTTTCTATCTATACTTAAGCACAATTAGAAAAACTTTTTTTTTTATTTTCAGAATCTTAAACTATTAAAGACAAAAATTTAGATGCACCTAACTTCTAGACAAATTACTTAACAGGTCCATAATTAAATTTTTTATTTAGTCTTCATATGTGTATATATATATACATATACATGCTTCACAGATAACAGGCTTTGTATAGTCACATAAACAGACATACATATATACCCTGATATCAGGGTCATAATCTACTCTTAAATAAAATTAAGTTTTCCATGTATATGGAGTCTTAAAAACATTAGGAGATAAAAAAGTTTGACAAGTCAATCAATGCTAGCGTTATCTGAAAGACTTTCACAATTCCTACAAATGGTTTTGGTAATAAAAATGAAAATTTATGCTTGGAAAAAACTGATGAGCAACAGACAAATCTCTAAGATTTGTTCTTAAGATAACAAACACATTCTATATAGCAAGTGCTACTGTAAGTGGATAATAGATTATTTTGAAACCTCAAAAACCTTGTAAAATAGTTAGCAATTCCACACTACAGATGAGAAAAACAAAGAACAACTTAAATAACAGGCTGATTAACTTATTCTAACTTATCACTTCCGATACCAGCGGATGAGGTAATCCAGACAGACACCCCTCACACCAACTTTAAAAGAGGAATAAATTTTAAATCTTCCAAGTCTGATCAGCAGCTATATCTAGTGACCAAGCCAAGGCCTGCAAGTCACAGATACTTTAAGAGGAGCCAGGCACAGCTTTGGGGACTAGAGATTTCTTTAATCTCACAGAAACTGCCAAAAAAAAAAAAAAAAAAAAGTGTGTACTTGCAAGCCCAGACCGAGGAAAGACAAAGACAAGAACAGGAAGCAAACCCCGCAGCAGAAATGCACGTCAGTGTGCCACGTGATACTTTTGACATGGGAACAATGACTTGTTCTTTGAGTAATGGTGTAGCAGAGCTGTGGTGACTAATCTTGGTTGTAACTTAGCTACATCCTGAAGTGACTAAAGCCACATTCCTGGAGCACCTGTGAGGGACTTTTCTTGGCTGGATTATTTGAAGTGGAAGACCCCATCAGGAGACCCCAAAGGCCCACCCTAAATGGGCCACACCTTCTGGCAGCAAGACACACAAAGGATACAGAAGGAAGCTCATGCTTCCTGTCTGCTGGCCCTCACTCTCACGGGCAAGCTCATCTACCCTGGCCTTTTCCTTCTCTGGCGTCAGAAGCCACTTCTCCAAGATTCCAATGTGCACTGACAACTGACAGATCCCTAGGCCTCCCTTGGATCTCAGCCCCAGACTGAGCTTGTGACATTCCCAATCTCAGGCACTCACTCTCCTTTCCCTCTGGAAGCCAAGGCCGGGCTACCGAGACCACTCCGATAAATCATAAATCGTTTACTAACATAGATGTATACTCGTTCATTCTGTCAGCTCAGTTCCTGAAACTCCAACTACCACAAAAGCAAGCTAAACCTGAGGGCATGCATGAGTCACGGGCAACAGAAAGTTCCAAGGCTTACAGCTGGCTTAACAGGGTGCTAAGAACCTTATCCCAGGCCTCAAGTTACATCCACCAACAGTCTCCATTTTTAAGTGAAATGTATGACTGTTGAAAGATAATTAAGCATAAAAAGCAAGATAACAAAATAGGAAGCTACAAACAATTGGACTGAATCAAAATGTTCCATGATTATCATACGATGTATCTGTTTTAAAAAATATGCTAAGTTCAAAAAGAAAAATATTTACATTGGGAATAATTAACTCAAAAGGGTTTTTTTTTTGTATATAAAAAAAAGGTAGCAGCAGGGTATTTCTAAAAAATTTTTGGTACTGAAAAGTACAATAATCGAAATTAAGACCATAGATGACAGGATCCAGTAGAAATTAAGCACAAATGACAGTAATTTCCCAACTATACCAGGATATCTGAGAACTTGAGATCTGTGTTTGGACCAGGTCATTCCACCAAGCAATTTCCAGTGGGTAGGTAGAAAAGGACAGAATCACAAGCCATGTTCTTTTAAAGGTTGGCATAGCTTCAGTATGTACATATGTGTACATGTGCGTATATATGTATGTTTGCGTGCATGTGCGTGCATACATGTGTATCTGTGTGTGTTCATTTGCATGTGTGTGCGCACGCATGTGTGTGCATGTGTTTGTGTACATGTGTGTGCATGCATTTGTGTGTATGTGTTGTGTATGAGTATATGTGTGTGCATGCATGTGTCTGTGTGTGTGCATATGTGTGTGCATGTATGCACGTGTGTATGTGTGTATATGTGTGTGCACGTGCATGCATGTGTATATTCATGTGTGTATATGTACATGTGTGTGCAGGTGTGTGTTATTATGCACATGTGTGCATGGATGTATGCATGTGCATGTGTGTGCATATGTGTGTGCATGTGTGTGTGCATGTGTGTGTGCATGTACATATCACTCTTTCCACAACTGTATTTTGCACACAAGTGGTCAGAAGCTAATTTTACAGCTAGACAGATGACTCAGTGTGGCTGAGAGAGAACAAGAGAAAGAATCCATACACGCAACGGTCAATACAACGCCTTTGGGAACTGCGCTTTCTCAGTTTTCAGCAAAGGTCAAAAGCTCTTTACTTGTAAGAAGTGTGCCTTCGTAGGTACCACAGTGATTCAGGTTGTGATTGGGGAGTCAAATACTCTCAAAAAGCTCCTCCCTATGGGGTGTGCTGGACCAGGCACCCCCATCTGGTGCCTCTCACCTCCCATTCATCCATTTTGCCTACTGAGTTAAAATAGACCCGGACCCTTCACATTGTTTTTCTTTGCCAGATGGCCAGGAGTTTTACAGTCAGCTGGCAGGATTTGTTCACAAAGCGCCCTGGAAGAGACTCTTGGAGAAAAGGATTTTGCTTCCTAGATCCACTGTTCATGTAGCCTGTGTAACTTTGGAAACAGTAAATTTTACCATGCAACACATCATGGCCGGCAGCATCCAGCTACCGACAGCTTCCTCTCAGCTTTTTTTAAAGCAAAGACCTGCAGTGAGACACTCCCATGAACAGCTTTCCTCAGCTTCCCACAAAATACTTCAGAGCAAGTCAGAGTGAGCGAACCTGAGCCCCCAAATAACCCTTCCGTTCTGTAGGCCTCGGCCATGCTCACCAAGCATGATGTCAGCCAGAGGTGGTGAGGAAGGACGATCAGCTGGACTCTCAGCCGTCAGCCACCAGGGGCCTGCTCTTACTTCTGTTCTTTCAGAGTTCTCATTCTCTCTTATCCCTCTATTAATGTGAATTTTTGTTAAGACTGTGATTCTTTTTTCTAAATATATTAAAGCCAAGTACATTAATATCAAGTTACTACAAAATAAATGGGCAATCACATACCTCTTTGCCCCCACAGAAAGGCAAAATGCTGACGATATCAAATATAGGTAAAGAGGTAGGAAAAAATTCTCCTGGGAATAATTTAGCACAACTTCATAAAATAATTTGCTGCTATCTTAGTAGTTGAAGATAGGCACACTGTGGTGCAATGGCTGACAGTGGCAGTGCTGTGTTCACACCATAGTGCAATGGCTGACAGTGGCAGTGCAATGCTCATACCATAATGCAACGGCTGACAGTGGCAGTGCTGTGCTCACACTATAGTGCAATGGCTGACAGTGGCAGTGCTGTGTTCACACCATAGTGCAATGGCTGACAGTGGCAGAGCTGTGCTCACACCATAGTGCAATAGTGCAATGGCTGACAGTGGCAGTTCTGTGTTTACACCATAGAGCAATGGCTGACAGCAGCAGTGCTGTGCTCACACCATAATGCAATGGCTGACAGTGACACTGCTGTGCTCACACCATAGTGCAATGGCTGACAGTGGCAGTGCAGTGCTCACACCATAGTACAATGGTTGACAGTGGCAGTGCTGTGTTCACACCATAGAGCAAATGTCTGACAGCAGCAGTGCTGTGCTCACACCATAGTGCAATGGATGACAGTGACATTGCAGTGCTCACACCATAGTGCAATGGCTGACAGTGGCAGTGCAATGCTCACACCATAGTGCAATGGCTGACAGTGACATTGCAGTGCTCACACCATAGTGCAATGGCTGACAGTGGCAGTGCAATGCTCACACCATAGTGCAATGGCTGACAGTGGCAATGCAGTGCTCACACCATAGTGCAATGGCTGACAGTGGCAATGCAGTGTTCACACTATAGTTCAATGGCTGACAGTGGCAGTGCTGTGTTCACACCACAGTACAGTGGCTGACAGTGGCAGTGCTATGTTCAGATTTTCTCAGACCTTCTTACATTTCCATGTGTTTGCTCTGATTTCTAAGGTGAATATCTGAATCTTTGTTAAAGGGTTTTCCTCAAGCAGCTAAAACTCATTTTGCTCGTACAAATGGTGAGACTTGAATCTACCTCCTCCCAGGAACAGCCTTTAGCCCACAAATAGTCTAATCTTAGGAACATAAATGTCCTGGCTTCTCTGCCTTTTTGCATTAATAATGCCCAAGTCCTCCCTTGTCCCTAGCACTTCACTGTGGAATCGAACTCCAACAGTCCACGTGCTAGCCGACTGTAGACATCTACCTGACTGCCCATCCCTCTCCATCAGTCTCCGAACTTTACAAAGGTACATGGTACATGGGTGTGCTTACTGATGCAGAAAGTTCTGCAATATCCGTAGTGGTACTTAAGAAATTGAGTTCAAGGGCAATTATAAAGACAATGACAATGGGCTTGGCAAGATGGCTCAGCAGGGAAGGTGCTTGTGGTTAAGTCAAACAGCTTGAGTTTGATCCCCAGGACCCACATGGTGGAAGGAGAGAATCAACTCCAATGAGTTGCCCTCTGACCTCCACACAACTGCCTCTCCTCCTCCTCCTCCTCCTCCTCCTCCTCCTCCTCCTCCTCCTCCTCCTCCTCCTCCTCCTCCTCCTCCTCTTCCTTATCTCTCTCCTCTCCCTCCCCCCACTAAATTCTTTGAAAACAGCAGAATTAGTTTACTACTGTGAAAAGCACAGTGAGATTCTAAAGAAAGAGTTACACACAGTATGGACGTCAATGACTTCCCTAAGGTTTAATGAAATGAGTCTGGTCATGATCTCTCATGGGCTTACCTCATGGCCCTCACAAGTCCTATGCTAAAAATAATACTAAAAAAAGGGGGCTGGAGAGATGGCTCAGTGGGTAAGAGCACCGACTGTTTTTCCAAAGGTAATGAGTTCAGGTCCCAGCACCCACATGGTGGCTCACAACCATCCGTAAAGAGATTTGATGTCTAAAGACAGCTATGGTATACTTGCATATAATAAATAAATAAACCTTTAAAAAAAAATACTAAAAAAAAGCCCCCCAGCCTCCCCCCAAAAAGCCAGTGGAACCATGAAAGTTAGGAGGGCTCTGTCTAATTACATGGACTTTAGAACCTGGATCCCACATATGTTTTGGACTTTCTGAGCCTGCAGCAATGGTATTTCAAAAGTCAGGATTGAAAAGAAAAATGACTTCAGACTTAAAGGAAGTGGCTGGCTACTTGTCCTCTGAACATAGCAATAAGTAATGCCAGAAGTGAATTAAATCCGTTTAATCAGTTAATCAAAGTTGGCCACAATAATCATGCTTCTAAAGATCCATGCAGCTCTTGTATAACAATGGAGAATATGAGTTACAAAGCCATAAATGTCTGGGAATTAAGAAACAGAGTTCCAAGTCACAAGGACATCTAGAAAACATTTTAAATTGACTCATTCTAAAAATCACAACCTACTAAAGCTCATAAGATGAAGTTAAACTAGCTCTTTGTGGAATTTATTGCTCTAAACATAACTATTAGAAAAGTAAAAACCAAAAATTGTAACTAAACATGTATATTATATAACTAAAATCTAAATTATAACTCGAGAAACTAGAACACAAACAGAACACAAACTAGAACATAAGGAGTAGAATGGTAAAAGAAAAATAGAAATTCTCAAAATTGTAACATCGCATCAAAAAAGAGAAAAGGATACAACTAAAAAATATTTTACACAGAATAGTAGTTGTTAAACTCCTAACAAACCCACCAAGAAAGGAAGAAAAATATTAGTTATCAAAAAGGAAGTGGAGATATTATTACTATTAATTCAATTGGGAAAAAATGAGATGTTAAAACTTCCTGCCAATGAATTTGATGGTTTAAATAAAATGGGGAAAAAAATCTGAAAAACTCACAACTTGGCAAAACCAACAATGAAGAAATAGAAAATCTACAAAGTCCTATATCTGCTAAAGAAGTTTATAGTTAAAAACAAGGTATCAAAAATATCCACAGACATAGATGGTTTCATTGGTAAAAAATCTTCCCATCATAAATAAGAAATAATAAAAATGTTCTGTAATTTCTTTCCAAGATTAGAGAAAAAGGAATCCATGCCAACTTACTTAATAATATCAGGATACTCTGCTCAAGTTGACAAAACCTTATGAAAATGTTCCAAAAATTAAACATTCCAGAAAATTAGCTCTCATACAAAAAACAAAAAATAAAAAAAAAAAAACAGTCAACAGGAGTTTAACAACTGCCATTCTGTGTAGACCGCTTTTTAGTTGTATTGTTTTCTCTTTTTTTTAATCTGACTTCCTATCTTTCTTTTACCATTTCACTCCTTACAATTCTGTTAGAATGTGTTCTAGTTTCTCTAGTTATAATTTAGTTTTTAGTTATAATATACATGTTTGGTTTCAATTAAAACCAAAACAAGAATAAGAGGACAATATTCCTGACAGAGACACACCTGCTTGAAGAAGACTCCTTGAAAACAGGAGAGAGCTGACCCAGGGTTCCCCTAAGACCGGGACAGAGAAAGCCCTGGGAGGTTTACACCCGGGAACTTAGGAATCTACGAGCCAGACTACATGCTTAGAAAAGACCTCAAGACACAACTTCTGCTTATCCTTAGCTCAGAACAAGCAGAAACCAGACAAAGGCAGAGTCACACTTAACTTCATTCACGGAGCCACAGGAAATCTGCAGACTCTCGGTTCCTTATTCCTTGGCTCCAGGTAATCCTGGAAATCGTCACCCAAAATACCAGCTGACCACAAGGTGAAGAGAGTGTGATGCCAGAAATCACTCACAGTAAAAACTAAAATCACCAGAAAATAGTTTAGAAAACCGTTAAACAGATGCAACCCGCAGCAAAATCAAACACTGGAGACGACAAATGTGAACGGGAGCCGTCTCATTAGGACGACCGGTCTACAACAAAAAGGAATGACACACCATGCAAAGAAATAAGAAACCAGTAAGTGGCCCAATTACAGGAGGTAACATTTAAGAAAAAAAAAAGTATTTCTAAGGAAATACAGATTTTCTTTGTTTTTGTTTTTCAGACAGAGTTACACTCTGCCAGAACTCTCTGTGGAGACCAGGCTGATCCGAAACTCAGATACCTTCCCGCCTCAGCCTCCTAATTCAACCTCTGCCAATGTTTCTGACCCAGAGTCTACTCTCTGCCATCTGCTTAGTCCTGTCCTGTGTTCTCCAGTCCATTGCCTATAGTTCAAAATATTCCTCCTTCCCCCTGAAGACGCATACTGCAGGAACTACCACAATACCTCTCTCCTCTCCTCCTTAGAAGAGGGATAGGACAGAATCTCTCTGCCAATCGAGCACCCAGGCTACACAGCAGGAATGCCTGAAGCTACATACACTGCACTCTGCTTCGCCCGGCTTGAGTGGCACCACAAGGGTCATAAGGCAACATGCCCCAGCCCTGGACTTCTTCCCTACCTCCGACCCACATTACTAGTTCAAGACCCCACCAAGAACTTAACTTCTCTCTACTTACTACAGAGGAATCTCATCTATTCTAGTGTCGGCACAGGAGGATCAGCCACGAAGATGCTCACCACTAAGATGTAGGAATAAGAATAAATCCATTCACCCTACGTAAGAACCTTCATTCATACCCTACAGTAAGAACCCACTCAGAACAGTGAGAACCCACTCACCCTATAGTGAGAGAACACTCACATCCCACAGTAAGAGCCCACTCACACTCCACAGTAAGAGCCCACTTATACTCCACAGTAAGAATTGACTCGTGCCCTACAATAAGAACAATTTTCTCTTTCAAGTCTTTGATCTGTTAATTCTTCCAACTGTCATCTTAAAGCATTGGTGTTATACTTTGAACGTATGCACAATCTGGAGCTATTATAAAACAAGGGTCTTAAAACTCCAAAGCCACAGGTGACCCCAAACACCTAGTTCTCAGTTTTTCCATTTACTTCCTAATCCTAATACCCTTACATTGCCTCTTTGTGCAGGTCTCCTGAAACTTAAGTGACACATAATTCAACTATTTGACAAAGTTTGGAAGATGCACTCTAAACTTCAAACTTTTAATTTTTTAAAAACGGGTCCTTGCAATGTAACTCTGGCTAGCCTGTGACTTTCTGCATGGCCCAGGCTGACCTTGCCAATCATGAAAATCCTCCTGCTGTAAACTACAGAATTTTGCAATTATAATTGTAAACCATTACACCCAACTATCATTAAACTACAATATGCCTGTTCTTGACCTAAGAAGCAGAGACACATTAATTTAAATTAGGGCTCTAAACTACTGGCCAACTGTCTACATAAATGAGGAATTATCACCACACAGCTCCACCCATTTATTTATACTAGCATGGCTAACATACTACAAAGACAACGTCGAGAACACAGAAGCAACAAAGCCATCGAGTGTCCAACATGCAACCTCTTACAGAAATAGTTTGTTGGGCAGGAGAGACGCCTCCGTGGGTAAAAGCTATGCAAGTGTGGGTGCCTAACTTCAGAGCCCAGCACCCATGCTTACAAAAAAACAAAACAAAAAACAAAAACAAAAAAAGAAACTGTGGCTGCATGGGATATTTTGGGGACAGAGACTAGAGCACTGCTGGGGCTTGCTGCCCCACAAGCACACACTAGCATGTGGGTTCCAAGACTTGAACTTGGATCCTCATGCTTCCGTGGCGAGCACCTTACCACATGAAGTATCTATCCAGGCCAAGATGTCTTCCTCAAAACAGAATTTCTAGTTGAAACATTATTTACCAGTCTGTTGGGTACATCTTTGGTGTTTTACATTTATCAGCAAATACCACTTGTATATTTATTTCTGGGTACAATACAATGTTTCGGCATGTACACTGTGGATGGGAAGGTGGTTGTCTGGGGTTGTGGACAAAAGCACATAATTCCAGAATTAGGGAGGCAGAGGCAGATCCCTAGGGATCACTGGCCATTCAGTCAAGCTTACTTGCTGAGATACTGTCTCAAAGGAAGGAAGGAAGGAAGGAAGGAAGGGAGGGAGGGAGGGATCATGGGAGGGAGGGAGGATGTGAGGGAGGGAGGGAGGGAGGGAGGGAGGGAGGGAGGGAGGGAAGAAGACAACATTTAAGGAAAAATACCATATACCCAGGGCTACCCTCTAGCTTTCAAAGGAATGTACATGCATGCACATATGTGTGCGCACACACATGAATAAAACACCAATTAACATACCAATCACTTCACATACCGTAGCTTTCTGTATAATAAGAACATTTAATTTACCTTTAAGGATTCTGAAATATACACAAATCACCTTGCTGTATGTCTTAGTCAAGGTTTCTATTTCTGCACAAACATTATGAATAAGAAGCAAGTTGGGGAGGAAAGGGTTTATTCAGCTTACACTTCCACATTGCTGTTCTTCACCAAAGGAAGTCAGGACTGGAACTCAAGCAAATTAGGAAGCAGGAGCTGATGCAGAGGCCATGAAGGGATGTTACTTACTGGTTTGCTTCCCCGGCTTGCTCAGCCTGCTTTCTTATAGAACCCAGGACGACCAGCCCAGGGATGGCACCCACAAGGGGCTCTGCCCCCTTGGTCACTAATTGAGAAAATGCCCCACAGCAGCAGGATCTCATGGAGGCACTTCCTCAACTAAAACTCCTTTCTCTGTGTTAACTCCAGCCCTGTCAAGTTGACACAAAACCAGCCAGTACACTGTTCAAGGGAACATCAGGACTTCCGCTCATCTAACTGAAACCTTGCACACGTCCCGCCATTTGCAGAGCATCCCCTTTCCTTTCCCAGCCCACCCCTCTCAACAGTTGCCCACACGATGACATCAAATGTTCAGCTCCATTTGTAAGTGAGATCATGGCTATTACTCTCTACCTGTTCCAGGCTTATCCACTTGCTACGATGTATTTTATGTTGCAGATGACGTCATTTCCATCCAGCCTCTATGTCGCTGAGCACACTTCCCACTTTTTCCCTCCGTCTATTGATGAGCACTTATATTCTCCCAAGTTTGGGCTACTGTGAACACCGCTGCAGCAAACATAGGATTGAAGATATATTGCCAGAAGTGGAACTGCTGAATCACATGGTAATTCTATTTTCGGGTTTTTTTAAGAACCTTCCCACTATTTCCAAAATGGGTGAAGTGATTTACATCTCCACTAGAAAGTTTTCCGATTCTTCACATTCCAGCCAACACGTGCTATCTTTCATCTTTTCAATAATAGCTTTTTCTCACAGGCACGGGGGTAATTATAGCTTTTAACTTTCATTTCCCTAATGCTTAGAAATGCTGAACATAAATTTTATGGGTTTTTTTTTTTTTTGGCCTTCTGTATATATTAAGAGAATTCAAGTCCGTTGCCTGCTTCTAAACAGGTAGTTTCCTTGTTGTTTTTGTTAATTGGGACAGGAGTCCCTCACGTAATGTATGATTTACAATTCTTTCTCGATCCATAAAGTTTATTTTCGATCTATTACTTATTACCTCTTGCTGGAACCTGCTTTGCACACTATGATGGGGTGGCACCTACTACAGCCACAACCAGAACCTCAGGGCTTAGCGTGAGAGCAGAGGAGAGATGTTAGCGAGTCCCAGCAGGCGTCTGTAGGATGTCTCTGGCTGGAAGGATGGAGCTTCGGAGCTTCGCTTGCTAGCTTGGGTACCCAGTGATCAACTGTTCTCATTCAGAACCCCAAGGTTTATCATCCCTGAGCTTCACCCACAGAAGACAGTCACTCCCATGGGACCACAGGGTTCTTGGTGTAGCTTTTCACCATTATGCCAGCTGGCATGTCTGTTTGGACTTCAGGGTGGGTACTTTTGGGGACATGTACAAGAGGTCACTTCTGACACCAGGATCGGGTAGATTGTCCTGTTCTCTTTGGAGAATCAATAAAATTTCAGGCCTAGAGGGCTTCACTTGGTGTTCTGGTTGTTCTGTTGTTATTGTTTGTTTGCTTGCTTGTTGTTTGGTAGGAGGAGCTGTTTGTTTGGCTTTCATTAGGTTTGGTTTGGTTTTATCAACTGGATACAAGGTAGAGAGGTATCTGTGAAGAAGAAACCTCAGTTGAGAAAATACCTCCATCAGATTGGCCTGTAGGCAAGTCTGTGGGACATTTTTTGACTTATATTGGTCCAGTGTGACTGGCCTGCCACACCTGGGCAGATGCCTGTGCTGTGGCTGTGGCTGAGCAAGCCAGGGAGACCCGGCCAGAAAGCACTTTCTCCAGGGCTTCTACTCTGCTTCCTGCCTTGAGCTCCTGTCCTGACTTCTCTCAAAGTCCAAGCGCAACTTAGAATTGTAAGACGTAACAAGCCCTTCCCTCCCATGTTGCTCTAGGTTACGGTATTCATCACAGCAACAGAAATCTTAAGACAAGTGGTAAATTCTGCCAAAGAATGCAAATTCCACAAAAACTCTTCCAGCAAATAATGAGGCTCCGTTCTATGAGATCAGCATGACTAGAACACCAAAACCAGCCCAAGTGAAAACCTCTGTTATTTGACAAGAAGTATTATGAGGAAAAAAAGGTGCCCCCAGGGGCAGGAGAGCTGGCTCAGTGACTAAGATCTGAGTTCCATTCCCAGCAATGACGGGCAGCTTAAACCCGCCTGCAACTCCAGCTCCAGGGGAAATATAATGCCCTTTCCTTCCACGGGCATTACACACTCACACGCACACATTCACATGTAAACACTCACATGCACACTCACACATTCACATGTATACACTCACACGCATACTCACAAGCACACATTCACATGTATACACTCACACGCATACTCACATGTACACATTCACTTTATACACTCACATATACACACTCACATGCACACATTCACATGTACACACTCACATGCATACACTCACATACACACACATGTATACACTCATGCACATACATGCTCACACATAGAGATACATTAAAAAATATGAAATTAAATTACGGGCTGGAGAGATGGCTCAGTGGTTAAAAGCACTTCTAGAAGTCCTGAGTTCAATTCCCAGCAACCACATGGTGGCTCACAACCATCTGTAATCTGATGCCCTTTTCTGGTGTGCCTGGTGTGAAAGCCACAAATGTACTTATATACATAAAATAAATAAATCTTTTTTAAAAATAAAATAAATAAAACCTTAGTCGTGTATTTACCATAAGATCCAGACATTGCACTATTTGGTCTTTCTCCTAGAGAGTCTATGTCCACACAAAGACTTCTACAGGGAGTTCACTCACTTTATACGGAATAATCAAAAAACTGGAAACAACCTAGGATATCCCATCAGAGGGCAAAAGGAAGAGCAAAATGGGTGTGTCTACAAATCAGAAACTGTTCAAAAGTAAAAGAAACAGAAGCAGCCTCAAAATGACACAGTGAAAGAAGCCGTTTAAAGAAAAATATAACAAATGATTCCATTTACAAAAAAATGTAACAAATGATTCCATTTACAAAACATAACTCTAGAATACACCAACTGATCTGTACTGTGAGAACAAAGATCAGCAGTTTCTGAGACAAGGAAAGGCAACAGGAGAGAAAGGGAGGCATTAGAAACTTTTCCGTAAGATTTCTCTTTTCATGGTCATTATTACTGTGATCATTTCATAGATATAGACATAAGACAAAACTTCCCAAATTCTAAACATTAAATAAATAAATTGTACATGACAAATTATAGCTCGGGGCTACAGAAACAGATCAAAGGTTACAAACACGTACTGCTCTTGCAAAGGAACTAAGTTCAGTTCCCAGTATCCTGTGCAAAGGAACTGAGTTCAGTTCCCAGTATCTTGAATGTTAGCTAGCTCACAACTGCCTGTAACTCTGGTTCCCAGGACTCCAGGGCCCTCTTCTACACTTGTCTCACACATGTGTGCACACACACACTACACACACACTACACACACATACCACATACACACATACATACACATAAATATATACACATATACACATACACTACACACAAAGCAAACATACATGCACATGCATGCAAATATCCACACATACATACGCATATGTGTGCACATACATACATACATGTGCACACACACCACATATTTCAAAAATAAATTTTAAACTGCAATTCAGCATAGCACTTTCAGAGCATGTGTTGGACCACAGGAAAAAAATTATAAGATTAAATTGTAGTTTCTTATGTGTCAATTTAAAGAAAAAATAACTAGTACTTTATTTAAAAGCTGAAGTCAGAATAGCTGTGCTATGGCAGTATGTAAGAAGGTGTAGGACTGACTGGGAAGTCAGAAAAGCCTCCCTTAGAAACTGGTAGGGCCGGGGCTGGAGAGATGGCTTAGTGGGTAAGAGCACCGACTGCTCTTCCAAAGGTCATGAGTTCAAATCCCAGCACCCACATGGTGGCTCACAACCATCCGTAAAGAGATCTGATGCCCTCTTCTGGTGTGTCTGAAGACAGACAGCTACAGTGTACTTACATATAATAAATAAATCTTTAAAAAAAAAAAAAAAAGAAAAAGAAAAAAAATGAAAGAAACTGGTAGCCGGACTAAGAGGAGATGGCTCATCATTAATTACCTGAGCAAAGATGGCTACAAAGGAAAGAAGTAAGGACTGTGTCCAGTACCCTAGGCCAGATGAATTTGAGATGCCGAGAAAGCCAGGACAGGAGTGATCTGATTTGCATAAGAAGCCAAATAACGGAAACAAAAGGAAGATGCCTACTTCACAGTTTAGACTCAGCAGTCCATTTAAATTATTTTAAATCCCTACTAGGGGATCACACATTTTAATAATACAAATGATAATATAAATTATCTATTATAACTTTACTTAGAAGATGAAGACATGTAGACAGAACATTCGATTTTTCACATTACTCAAAGGTTTCCTGTCATTAACAATAAAGAGTCGATATAAACATCTCACTTAAGAGAGTAGCTTACACCTGGCATGGTGGCTGAGGCAGGAGGATCTCCATGTATTCAAAGCCAGCCTGGTCTACAGAGTGAGTTGCACAACCAGTGGTGTGGAGAGACCTTGTCTCAAAAGAAAAAAGTAGCTTAGAAAAAATAATTAAAAATTCTAATCCTGCCTCTTTTGTTGATAGAAAACATTCCACTACTTCACAGTATATGCATTATAGCAGTTATTCAAAATATTTCCATCATAAATATGTGATATTCAGAATCCGAATTTGACTAACCTGAAGGTCTAAAAATTATGTATAGAATAAAATTAATGATTTTTAAAGTACCTCATACATGAATGCTTATAATTCTATATTTACAAATAATTCACATACAATAACATAATTTTCAACCTCAGACTTAAAGAGATTAGTGATGAGTATCAAGCTACAATAGCAAAACAAAGTCTAAGTGTCAATACAAAATACCAATTCTTATAAGTAAATCTTTCAACTGCTCTACAAAAATAATTTAACCAGCTTCTAACAAAAATATCATTTGTCATCTATACTATCATTCGTAGATTGCATTAGAATGTTTTTCAGCCTAACATTATGCAATGCTACTGAAATATAATTTCAGTTAAGGTCTTGATTCTATTTCAAGCTGGTGAGGTGCTTTCTGAGTCTCACTCCTAAAACCTTTAGTCTGGCATTAGTGAAAACCGGTGGTCATTTTGTTTTGCTTTTGTCAAAAATGTCTTACAATTTTGAAGGGTTTATTCTTTTCAAATGGAAATAAAAGGCTACAATGAATGCCTGGATACTACAAGATCCAGAGTATCACTTCTGATACCGTTTGCTCCTACATTTCTACCCCAATGTCAATCTTCAGATGCAAAAAGGCATTTGAAGAATGCTTCACTCCCTCCCTGCAACATCTATAATAGAGAAAGACTAAAGTAACATACCAATTAATTTTGACACCTGCTTACTAAGATTAATCAACCACTTTTCACGACTATGTGTAAGGCTGCTATTGTTCAGCCTAGTAAAGACTTGAGCTATAATTGTCAAGTTAGGTTCCTTTCCCATGAAAGCATGTCTTCAAATAAACTGTTGGTTCTGTACTTCTAAATGTCTGCAGTCTTTAACATCAAATACATTTCTTTGACCTTAAAGTATGCCTGAGAAACCACCGACAATTTATATTTACCCTAAAAACTTGTATTTCATAGAAAAATTAAGCAGTACTTGAATCATAATAACAGCTTCCCAAGGATGAATATTCAATATTCAAGTGTATCTACTCTCCTTCTGTTAACAATGAATCTAGTTCATGAACATCTTTCAGTGTTATTTGGTCTACCTTTAACTTGGTCTGGGTGATTTCTCTTACTAACTGGGACAGCATCTAAGAGAAGTCACAGAGTGCTGATCTATCTGTTAACAAGCTTCCAGACTGTAACAAACATAGGACTGGATCGAAGGTCTCAGCCTGTGGCACTGCACAGCCTCTTCAGATAAATGGAGCTAACTCACCACCAAAAACGTTACAAAGGATTCTAACAATCCTACTCTGTAGAAAACTGTGAAAAGTGAGTGTAGCTCCCAGTACATGTATATGTAAGTATATATGTATGTGTATATGTATATATACAAGATATTCTCTTAATAGGTAAAAGGGCTGGCCGACACTACCACAGCCAGAGAAAATAATGCTACTCATGAGGCATAATTTAATCAGATCTCTCTTGCTCACTGTAAAACATTTTTAAACTCTTAATTGGTACCTCACTTAATTTACTTTAAAGGCATCTGTAAAACTTCTGTATTAATTTCTAAAACTTTGGATTTTAGAAACACTCACTGTTCCAAACCAATTTTATGAAATTTCACATAACATTTCCCTCCATAACCAAAAACTAAAGAATAAAATCTACCTAAATTTTCAAAGTGTCTTTTAAAACAAACTTTTTTACATCGAATGGGGGGTGGGGGGTAATTGCTCTAGCCAGCCACACTAAACATGTGGGAAAGAAAGTAAAGAACAAATATGCTGCGATTAAAACTCCAAGGAAACTACCCTGAAATATATTAATAATGTCAGCCATATTCTTACCTTTGGCTCAAAGCCAGAGATACTTTACCTAGATTCTGCTTTCATCTCCACAACAAATACTAGCTATCTACATAGTATTATTTCACAAGCACAATCAGCCCTAAGCTTCCTGTTAAATATCTAGGACAAGCTTTCTTAATGACTGCTTTCCTGCAGTTTGTCAGAGAAACCCACTTCTCCGTCTTCCCAACGGCAACCTCACTTCTTTTTATAGGGGTAGAAATCTAATAAGCATCAGCCAATAGGGAGAAGTGTCTCTTCCCCAGAGATGCAAGCTCCTTGGCACATTCCTTTCAGAAAAACCAAACTGCTGTCCCCATACACCTGTCAAAAGTCACACAAAGCCATGACTGTCCTGACAAACTCAACACCTCTAAATGTATATTTTGGAGTGAAGCTGGCTGGTTTGGAATCACGACTCAGCATTTTCTGCGTAACCTTGATCGAGTTAACTTAAATTGCTGCCTGGATTTCTCTCTGTAGATTCTGAATAGGAGGTGTAAAATTCCAGTAAGTTATAGACTTATGGGGAATAGATGAGAGGACTGACCTAGAAACTTCTAACAAGGTACAGACCGACCGTAGTTGCCCATTGTAAACCCTATTTACCACACGAGTCTAAACTGTGGCATGCTCTATGACTAGAGAGAACGCACAGGGAAGGAGCTGGGCCACAACTTTAAACCCTGACGCCTCTGACTTCTCACAGTATTCATGGATTTTTCATGAGTTATTTCCTCCGTTTCTGATGGAAACAGATACTGTCCTAATTGGTGGAGTTTGGCACGAACTGGAGTGAGAACATTCTTTCTGCGCAGAGGATGACAAGCCGCTGAGGACGTGCGGAAAGCACCGAGTCAGCTCGGGCTGGGCGCCGGCTGGAGCTCCCCGGGGCAGCAGGAGGCTGGAGGGGAGCAGCGCGGGGACCCCTCCCGGGCGCTCTGAACTCAGAGACCTGGGGACCCCGAGGCCAGAGCAAGGCAGGGAGCTACGCAGGCGGGACAGGGCTGAGGCTTGGGGTCCCATGGTGGCACTTACTTGAACCTGCCCTGGCAGTGCTGGCACTGGTCCCCCACCCAGCCTGGGTCGCACAGGCAGGTTGAGTTGACACAGCGACCCGAGAAGCAGGAGCCAGTCCTTTCGCAGGGCTTGGACTGGGACACCTGAGCATAGAGCGCCAGGTAGAGGAAGCCATAGCACAGCAGCCAGCTATTCCCGTCCAGCAGCAGCCAGGAGGAGGCGCCCCCGCCGCCCGCCGGCCGAGCCCTCCACAACACCGGGGAGGCCAGCTGCGGGGCACCCGAGCGGGCCCGGACCCCTGGCTCCATCTTCACCGGCGTCCCGGCCCGGCGGGGCTGCGCTCGCGGACGCACACGGGGATGCCGCTGAGCGGGGATCCCAGCCGCAGAGGACCTCGCCGCCGCCGCTGCCGTTTCTCGGCTCCTCAACGGCGCCGATCCCCGTCCCGCTGTCCGGTCCCGAGCGGCGGATCCCAGGCGCGGCGGCCTCCGGTCGGCTGCCTCCAGTCACGCTCGGGCATCGCCGCCCGCTCCCCTGACCTTGTCCCCGTGAGCCGAACCTTGCAGCCACGGTAGCTCCGGGAGCGGAGCGAAGAGCCAGCGGCGCCCCGCGCTCCGGAGGGGACCCGAGGAGGAGGGGACCGGGCGGGGAGGGGGAGGGGACCCGCACGGCCCCGCCTCGCCCGCGGCCCGCGCCGAATGCCGAGGCTCGCCCGGGAGGGCGGGGCCGCGCGGGAGCCCCCGAGATGGGCGCGTCCAACAGGAGCACGCGAGAAGGGGAGGACGGCCGTCGATACCCCGCCACCCTCCGGCCAGCCCGAGGCCCCGCAGCAGTAGACTTCCCTCCGCCCGCTAGACACAATCGCCGTGGAGCAGCCGCAGTTCACGCCGCGGAGGGATGTCCCCGCAGCCTCTCGCGCCCACGCGCTCGTGGCCATTCCCCCCTCGGTCCGGACGCGGTGGCCTCGCCCGGCCCCTGACGGGGACCCGGGACTCCCCCGCGCGCGCCCACCCGACCGGCGGGCACCGCTGGGAGTGTGTCCCCAGGTGTGGCCCGCGTTGCGGAGCCCACGGAGGAGAAACCCACCCCGGCCTCGGGGCCTCGGCGGGGAAGCAACTTTGCACTCCTCCGGCCGCGGCTGTGAAAGTGAGGCGCCCGCCCCAGCGCTCCCCCGGTCCCCTGCACGTTTCTTCTTCTTCTTTTTTTTTTTTTTCTTAAAAACTCCCAACTACACACAAAGAGCTGAGCATGTGCAGCCAGCAAAGTCTTAAAGGCACCGCGGTCTAGCCACGTGTAGGGTACAGAGACAGGGTGAAGTGGGGTGAGGGGCTTCAAGGGGCGCGAAGCTGCTCCCATGGGGCGACTTCAGCCGCGGGCAGCTCTTTATCGTGGAATCTGGGCTCCCCACGCCCAACAAAGAACTGTCCCGAACGCCACCCCTACCCCGACGCTTCCTCGGAACCCCACCAAATCATCTTTTCTCTTGTCTATGTTTCCTCCTTCGTCTAAGACACTATTCTGTCTTGAAAAATATTGCGACATCGGGGCTTTTTTTTTTTTTTCCCTTCTTCTTCAGAAAAGCAGAAGTGATTTCCAGAAAGGGCTCTTTCCCGTTTTCAGCCGCATCTATTTCTTCCTTGAAATGACTTTCCAAGATTTAATTGCATAAGCTGAGGTGTGTCTTCTACTTTTGTGCTTTCACTATACGGGCCATTTAGCTGAACCCTTGAGAGGAAGCGGCGCACAAATTGCAGGCAAGCACCCTCGAGTGTTGCTGGAGCTCCAAGGAGCAGGCGGTACCATAATGTGAATCTCACCAGACATTCTGACAGCTGGAACAGAGAGGTTTTGGTTGTAACCACAGTCATAATATTATTGTTAAGATTCACCACGTCGAGTTTATTTTGGGAATAACGTACCCACGTCATCTCTTTTAATCTCCATCATCCCACTTCATAGAGGAAATCCTCTATTAACCCCATTTCGCAGATGAGGGAAGAGCATGAGAAAGGCTGAGATGCTCGTTGGTGTCAGAAACGGATCAGGTCCTCTAACTCGGGTGCGTTTCCAGTGTTTATCAACCCACTTCTATTTGCAGCTGCTTTGTTCTCCTTTGGTGAATAAAACAAAAGTGCTGGCTTGGTTTGCAAATACCTCAGCAGTGACTTAAGAGGAAAACAAAGGTCAGGGGTGGGATGGGGGTGGGGGGAGGCTCCTTCGCTAAAGAAGAAGGGCAACTGATTCTCCCTAGAACAAAAAAAAAAAAATCCATTTCCGGGGCACAATAGTGCAAGCCATGCCTCTATCAAGCCTGAACTTTGGCTCAGTCCTTACTTTCACACCTCTTCCACATTCCGATGTTCTTCAAAAAGAAGAAGAAGACAAAGTTAAGAGAATCTTGTTACAGGCCAGGCCTTTTAATTCCAGTGGCAGAAAGTAAAGAAAAATCCGAACTCTTTGGCGTCCCGACGGTGGACTATGTCGTCGGCTCTTCAGTCTTCTCCTCCTACGCCGCAGTTTAAAGCCAGTCACATCTTTCTCATGCCTAGCGTAGTGTCACTTTCAGACTTGTGGAAAGTGGCCAATCCGTGATGCCTCTATTAAATAAAGATAATTCAAACGGGACACTGGAGTCTGTCTCTCTTAACAAGAGAGATCACAGCTCAGCCACACACCGACTGTGGCCTGTATTTGAGCAAAGGATTTGCCCAAATAAAAACACATATCTTTTGCAATCTGACCACGGTAATCATTCACGGTACCCTGAACATGCAGCCCCAAAGGCCTCCTCTCAATATTACCCTTCAAATAGACTTGACTACATTAAATTCATATAAAAGTATTCGCAGAATTTCTGCTTCCCCTATATCCCATTTCTCCTTCAAACTGTTTGCGTTGACGTCTTATGAGCAACTATGATGAGGTCAAGGTACTGAAAGCAAAAATGAATAGAGGTAATGTCTACCTCCGAAGAGGCCTATCCTGCGTTGGGCTCACAAATTTGTAAGCTCCCGATACACGTGAGTGTCATATAATCTGCAGACAGAAACAGAAAACTTAAATGACAGAGACAGGGCCCGTGTAGCATCTTGACTGATGTTTCAGTGTCTTCTATGATCAAAAAAAAAAAAATGTTTACGCTCCCAGGTTGTCACATCCTAGCAGGCTAAACAACACCAAAGTAATTCATAGGACTGGTGACAGCAGCCGTCACTCGGGCAGGAGGGTAAAAAATAACCCCTGAAGAGGGGAGAGGGCAAAAATCAGTTTCACTGAAGTAAAATTAAATTGTTTAGAGTTAGTGATTACAATTTCTCCAAGAGGAAACATAAGTGCATTTGCTCTCTCAACAATTAACTAATACCAAGACCCTGGGATATTTGGGACATTATACTTCACTTCTATCTATACTGCTTAAAAAATTGTAATATGATAGAAAAAACCCCAAGAGTTCTCATTGCCAACATTTTCAAAGGACATTTAAATGATACTTTTTAAAGAACAGGGGCAGATAAATCTGAATTTTGTTACTCTAAGAGCAAAAGCTCCTATTCAGACTAAAGAAGGCAGAACTACTTGACTGAAGGTTGAGCTGTTCACCGCTGACTCACGTGAGACCTCTGAAAGCAGCCAGAAATAAAGAAAGCAGGAGACAGCTCAGTCCCGAGAGCTGGAAACGCCATTGCAGGACCAAGCTAGAGGGAGGGCATCCTTAGGAACATAATCTGAGATTGGCGATTACAGAAAATGTCAGATTTAAATATTCACTAACAAATATCAGTGATATGAAAGATGCGGGTAAGGCTATAATCTGAAACATCACACCCTCCCAACCAAAAGCTAACATTCTGCTTCCTCTTGGACCCATTCTTTCCTTCCATCTCTCTCTCTCTTGCTGACAGACTTGCAAACACACACACCACTCCTCCTTCTGCCAATCTTTCTACTTAACACATTTCAAACATATTGTTATAAGTAAATCCAGAGAAATAAATCCAAAGACTTTTAAATTCACTATGCTGGGCTAATATAATTTTTAATTGAAAATAAAATGAGCATTCTTAAACTTTTCTTTCTAAACATTCACATGTATTACCTTACCCTCTTCCCCAAATAGTAAATTGCCAAGACTTAGTTGTAGAAATTTGTCTTTTGTGAATTTAATTATTTTAAAAAAAAAAAAAGGGCACAAATTGCCAGGCAGTGGCGGCACACGCCTGTAATCCTGGCACTTGGGAGGCAGAGGCAGGTAGATTTCTGAGTTTGAGGCCAGTCTGGTCGACAGAGTGAGTTCCAGGACAGCCAGGGCTACACAGAGAAACCCTGTCTGTCTCAAAAACAAAACAAAACAAAACAAAAAAACCAAAACAACAACAACAAAAAGGCACAGACTGACTCCTCTTAAGCAACTTCAATCAAGTATCAAGTATATCCATCTACCCGGGAATACTAGTGCAGGTCTGTAAGCCCAACACTGGGAAGGCAGAAATGGGACATCTATAGTTCAAGACCAGCCTGTCCTACATAGTAAAACCCTGACTCACATAAATACAGCACCAGTATCTACCCCCTCTGCAAACCTCATCTACATGAGCAGAAAAATGTTTCGCTCCTATAACTGGAAACACATTTCCTCCGTTTTGGAGTTTAGAGGTGTCAGCTCACAGCGACAAAAAAAAAAAAAAAAGAGGAAAGATTCCATTAACAATCAGAGGTGGCCATGCGTTTAGAAATATCAATGGGCCAGGCGGTGGCAGTGCACACCTGTAATCCAATCCCAGCACTCTGGGAGGCAGAGGCAGGCGGATTTCTGAATTCGAGGCCAGCCTGGTCTACAGAGTGAGTTCCAGGACAGCCAGAGCTATACAGAGAAACCCTGTCTCCAAAAAACCAAAAAGAAAAAAGAAAAAAAAAATGTCAGTGAGGGAAGCAATGTACATGTCTGCAAAGATGAACACCTAGAAATGAGTCTAAGGGTCCCAGGACAGTTCCATATGAGGAAGCAGTTACCACAGAAGACAGATGAAAATGGGGGAATTGGTGAGGGCAAAGAACTGACTCTTTGCTGATGTGGAGGTCAGCCTTGGGAAGGAAAACATGGGATGGAGGTGCCACGGCCTCCTGCAACTTCTCAAAAGTCCTGATCTACAGAACTTGGCATTAGATGTCAGAGGACTCCAGGCACACCTTTAACATAGCAAAACGGAATCAAAGCCAGGGAGGTGGCCGGTGGTATCTTCTAGTCTTCACAGAGGCCCTCACAGGTGAGGATACTCCCCCAGCTCCTTCTAAGTTACCTCATCAGGCAGGGCTTTCTTTGGAACACCCTGTGGCAAGATACAATTAGCCAAGGATTTAGGGGCTTAGAATTGGCTCAAACACCGTATGTAAGCTTATAGGCTGTGCAATAAACTCAGATCTGCACCTTAAGGCTGCTCTCTGGAGTGAATTTCTCAGAATTCATCATGTGACTCCATCGAGTCTCACCCCCATCATAGGCCCTGTTCCCACAATCTTAGCCCGACTCCCACCCCCACCCCTGCCCCCCGCCCTAAGTAGGGAAAAACACAACCAAGGGGTACATGCCACATGGCTGTAGCTGCATATGTAGCAGAGGATTGCCTTGTCAGGCATAAAGGGGAGGAGAGGACCTTGGTCCTATGAAGGGTAGATAGATGCCCCATTTTAGGGGAATCAAGGGTGGGGAGGTGTGAGTGGGGTGGGTGGAGGAACACACTCATAGAAGTAGGGTGAGGGAGGATGGGATAGGGCCTACCCAGGAGGGGGGAAACTGAGAAAGGAGATAACATTTGAAATGTAAATAAAGAATATATCCAACAAAAAAAGAAGGAGGGAAGGGAGAGAGAGAGAGAGAGAGAGAGAGAGAGAGAGAGAGAGAGAGAGAGAGAGAGAGAGAGGAAAGGAAAGGAAAGGAAAGGAAAGGAAAGGAAAGGAAAGGAAAGGAAAGGAAAGGAAAGGAAAGGAAAGGAAAGGAAAGGAAAGGAAAGGAAAGGAAAGGAAAGGAAATAATGAAATGAAATTCTTTGAAACATGTTGACAGCTCTGAGCCAGGACAAGCAAGTACTCCTCAGAGTCACAAGAGTCATCAATAGTGTGAGAGCACCTGGATCTGAGACTTTAATCCTTAATAGTCTCCAGAAACCAGGCTAGGGAGTTGGGTCTGTGGAAGCAGGGCCGTAATCTGAGAGTTGGTTCTGTGGGAACATGGTTGTAATCTTTTGTTGTTGTTGTTGCTGCTGCTGTTATTTGAATTTTAAATTTTCATTTTAATCTATAACTTTAACTTTGCATTGGTACTATCAGTGAAAAACAATGAACTTATTGTGTTGGGAAAAGAAGAGAAAGAAAGTTCAGTCTCTTGAGGAATAAAGACAAAGACTCCAGACCTGGAATGCCAGCAAAATACTAGGCATAAGTTAGATACACAGTTGAAAATGTTAAATTATAGGGGAAGTTTACATCTGAACAGCACATTTTCTTACTAGTTCCCAGAACACCACCAGACTACTGAAAGATGATTCCAGAGCCAAAAAGATACTGTCATCTGGAATCACCTGACCAGATAACGAACCTCTCTCTGCCTTATCCTACAAGGAAGTCTTCCAGGCAACAAGCCCTCCCCTGATGCACTGTTTGTAATTCTTTGTGAAACAGGGACAGTAAGATTTCACAAGACATAAAATAGAAGCCAGGGGTCAAGGAGAGGGAGAAGGATATTATGGAAAATGAAGTTAAGTAGAAATGGAAAGACTTTGCAACAAAGAACTGGAATGGGGGGCACAGGGTTGGGGAGTAGGGTAGATAGCACAAAAGCAAACATAAATAAAAATGAGCAACTAGAGGGTTAAATGCAATAGTGTGCTTGGAAATAAAGCCTGGGAAATCTACAAATTAGAAGGAGGGTTGGCTTTTTTTTTTTTCTCCATTTTTTGGTGTGGGTGTTGTTTTGATTGTTTTGTTTAATTTTTCAGTGTCTTTTTTTAAAGGCTTATTTATTTCTTTTTTTATTTGATATAATTTATTTACATTTCAAATGATTTCCCCTTTTCTAGCCCCCCACAGGTTTATTTATTTCTATTTTATATGTATGTGTGTTTTGCCAGCATGTGTGTGCACCATGTATGTGCCTGGTGTTCACAAAAGCCAGAAAAAGGGTGTCAGATCCCCTGGAACTGGAGTTGTGAGGCATTGTGTGGGTGCTGTGAACTGAACTTGTGTCCTTTGCTAGAGCACCAAGGCTTTTATCACTGAGCTCTCTCCACACTAGTTTCCAGGTTGTTGTTGTTGTTGTTGTTGTTGTTGTTGTTGTTTTAATAGGGCTCCCCAGCCGAGCGGAGGTGGCACACGCCTGTAATCCCAGCACTCTGGGAGGCAGAGGCAGGCAGATTTCTGAGTTTGAGGCCAGCCTGGTCTACAGAGTGAGTTCCAGGACAGCCAGGGCTATACAGAGATACCCTGTCTCCAAAAATTCAAATGCCCCCCCCCAAAAAAAAGAGGGCTCCGGCTTTATAGCCCTAGCCGGCCTGTTCTCACTATGTAGTATGGTCTAGCTTCCAACTTGCAGCAATCCTCCTGCTTCAGTCTCTTGAAGGCCAGAATTACAGATGTATGCTCCCACTTTATCAGGAAGAGGACTGAAGGAGGCAATGATGATCATGCATGGGACGGAGGCAGAGCATTCACGTGAGTGCAGTGTTCCTGTGTTAGAACATTCACATACATGCAAAGTTGCTGCATCAGCATAGTCACATGAGTGCAGTGTTGCTGTGTTAGTACACTCACGTGAGTGCAGTGTTGCTGTGTTAGAGCATTCACCCACTGCATTCATAAGAGCAGAAAAAAACATTCTATATTAGTTCCTCAAAGTACCTAAGCCTCTTGATGTAAGACCTGGCCTAAAATAGTACCGAGTCTCATAAATTGGGGGAGGAAGGCAAAGGCAGTCAACTGGAAAAAAATAGGAATACAATTAAAGTCATCAACAAAAACTAGCAAGATGCAAGTAAAAAAACGTTTCCATTAAAAATTCTATACCCAACCAAACTATCACTAGAGAATGAAAACATTTTCGTTTTCAAGCAGCCATAAAAATGTCTTTCCCCGTGTTTCTATAGGAAACACAACAAAGGAAGATAAGACTGATCATAAGAAACTTACAAATAAATACCCATCGTGGCAGACAATTATGCCCAGGCTAACATGTAAACAGTTCAGCCTGGTGTTAGAGACTAGAAAGGGAGTCTCGAAGAAGATAATGGATATGAGTGTTAATTGAAATTTGTCACATGTTGGGAAATAATATTAACTCCATGTTATGTAACAGGTCTTGGAGTTGTTGGGGAAAATGTAACAAATGTAGAAACATGCAACTAAGCGGGAACATACATATCAGAGCCCTTGGGAGGGGAAGCAGGAGAATCGGGGGTTCAAGGTCATCCTCAAGTCATATATTTGTTCAAGAACAGCCTGGGTTACACAAGACTCTGTCTTAACAAACAATCAAACAAAAATGAGGGGCCAGAGGGGGCTGAGTAAATGAACAATAAACGAGAAAAAAAGTCAATCTGCCAAAGTGCCTCAAGCTACGATGAGAGCCTGCAGTGCCATAACAAACACAGACCAGTTCTCTCCCGGATTACAACTCTTCTTTTAAATGGGAAGTAGCTAGGTGGTAGCAGTAAACCCATTTACCTGACCAAAACTGATAAATCTAGTTGTAACAATATCATACTACATTGAATAAAATGTGTGAGACCTGTCTTCTCCAGCAGACAGGTGAGGCAGGTAACATAATATTTTATTAGAAAGTTTTTAGTACTGTCACATTGATTGAGAATTAGAAATTAAGTCTAAGAGAGATAAAAAATAAGAAAAATTTGTGTTTATAAAATTAAATCATGGAACTTAAGGTGTACAAAAATACTAATTCTAAAGATTTGTTTCATGAGCATGAATGTTTTGCCTGCGCCATGTGTGTGTGCACCATGTGTTATTTGTGTGGTGTCTGAGGCCCTCAGAGGCCAGAAGAGAACAGCATTTCCCTTGGAGCTGGAGTTACAATAAGTTGTGAGCACCGTAAGAGTGTAGGAACTCAATCCAGGTCCCCTGAAAGAATGGCAAGTTTTCTTAAACATTGACCCTCCTATCCAATCCCCAAATATGGGTGTTATTTCTAACTCTTTTCTATGTTCTGGTTATACTTGAACGATCCATTAACTTCAGCCCCTTCACTTTCCTGCATATAACATGGGTGTTGTCAAAGTGCCTGCCAGCATCCATTTCAGAGTGATGAGGGTCCAAACAGGAGGCAACAGGCAGGTGCCTGACCAAGAGTGGAGCACTAGGCAAAGTACAATATTTGACATTCACCAACACTTACTCCACTTTCTTGCAAAGAAAAGAATATTGAAAGATAGCTGAGTCAGTACAAAAAGACCCACAACAGAAAAACAACAAAGCACAGATAACTTTACATCTTCATTTTCTTCTCTCTCTCTCTCTCTCTCTCTCTCTCTCTCTCTCTCTCTCTCTCTCTCTGTGTGTGTGTGTGTGTGTGTGTGTGTGTGTGTGTGTGAGTCTGTCTGACTGTCTGTCTGTCTCAGTCTCTTTCTCTCTCTGTGGACACATGCATGTTTGGAAGTCATAGGACAACTTGTGGGAATTGGCACTTTCCTTCCATCGTGGTGGGTCCCAGGGACAAAACTTGATAGTCAAGCTTGGAAGTGAGCATGCTTGCCTTAAGGACAATGGTGTCTAAGTTCTTCATGTCGTAGATACGCTACTAGGAAAAAATGTCTTCCTGCCCAGCTAATCAGTGGCAGAGCTAGGTTAAAAACAAAACAAAACAAAACAAAACAACCCCCCCCCAAAAAAAACAAAACCCAGTTCTCCCAAAATTGAATCAAGAGTCTTTGCCTTCCAACATTTAACTTGGGAAAGTAGGAGAAAATTCAAATTTAGCTAGAAATACTTAACCTTAGAGAGAGAGAGAGAGAGAGACAGAGACAAAGACAGAGACAGAGACAGAGAGAGTTAGGTGGCCTACCTAAGTAGTAAACGAAATAAGAAGACAGACAAAGAGCAATGCCTGGGACAAAGCCTCAAAATCCAGTGGCAAGTTCACCAAAAGAGCAAACAGTGCTCACTAAAAGTCAGATCCAGTGTGCAGGTGATCAATATCAGATGATCAGTACACATTTATGCATATATACGCATTACACACACTCGTGAACACACCCACACACTCACACACATAACCAGGTGCATACGCCACATACAAGCACACACACAAACTCACACCCTCGAAAATACTCACACCCATTCACACATATAAACATTTGCATACGTGTGCTCACACACACATACATACATGCACACACACATGCATATACCATACAGATATGCACAACTGAATCAGGAGAGTTTGAGAAAAAGAAAAGAAAAAGAGGCATAGGGGGAAGGGGGTGGGACAAACACAGCCAGAGACTGGTGTCAGGAAAAAGTGAATGTGGCCCTGCACTGGCTGCTGCAAGACACCAGGTGGACTTCTCGGCCTTCAGATAGTGACACCCAGTGGGTTTCCTGCCTTTCTCCTTCACACAGTGTGGAAAGCAATAAAGGTGTGGAGCTTCCTTCATTCTTCACAGAACGTCAGTCTCTTAAACTTTCTTTCATGGAAAAGAATAACCATCCCTTTCCTTTAAAACTACCAGTTATAGTCTGGGGATAGAGGGAAGTATAGCTCAGTGACAGAGCGTGTGCCTGCCATGCCACACGCAAAGCTCTGGGCTCTCCTTCATCATAACAAAACCAAAGCATCTTCCCCGAAGGTCTGTCAATAAAAATGAGCAAAGCTCCTATTTAAATCAGATAACCTACATTTACAAAATCACAGCATTTTATTTCCCACAGTCATCGTTCTCCTAGTAGATGAAGGTAAGTCTTAGCAAGCTCTACCGCATCGTCAAAAGTCCAAATAAAACAACTTTAAGAAGGATCAGACACTGAAGAACTGTGCTAATGAACTGGGAGTCATGCTTATAACTCTGAGAACTGGCCACGAGTGCTTCAGTTGTGAAAAATCCTGACAACCCTGGGCACATTCTTAAAGTGTTACATTCTTAACGTGTTACATTCTTAACATGTTACATTCTTAACGTGTTACATTCTTACCCATAACCTCCGTGGAAACTGCAGGGTACCTTTGACCACTTGAGGTTTGCTACATAATGCTCTGTGTAAAAAACATCAGTCACAGTAAGAAAAACAGGGAGAACTTTTAAAACAAAGCTCTTAAACGAAATAAACAATCCCTAAGAAAAATAACATACTAGTTTTCAGACAGGGCCTTGGAGTCCTGACATAAGGAAGAAAACTATAGAAGAGAATTACCGGGCCCTTTCATCAGGAGAAACCTAGCTGTGACAGCGCAGGGAGAGTGCCTGAACAGTTCTCAGAGACAAAGAGGAACAACAAAAGAGAAAACACACACATATACACAAACCAACACACACACACACACACACCACACCACACCAATACATGCTTACATACCCAATGCACACACACATACACACACACATCTGAAAAATGATAGCCAGGCCCCACAAATCCTGATAACATGACATTCTACTTATTAAAAACATCAGTCTTGTAAGACTCCAGGCACAGTAATTTTGAAAATGTACACAAGTAAATTAAAACCAGGCTTATGATTCTTCTTATTGTAAGCCGTTTGCCCAGATTGCTCTGCAAAACAGATGCAAATTTTTAAATTAAAAGAGAAGGAAGAGTCAATGTGAACACTGCTGGTTTTAAGAAGGAGTCCCACGTTTTTCCCTTTTTAATTGGAATGTAATCTGAAAGCATTTTGGAGCATAAAAACATATTTTTATAGGAAAATTAGTTACAGAATAAAAAGAGCAAATATTAAATCTGTATCTGGAAAGTATTTGTGAACATTTTCTGTAATTTATCAGACTCATTGGAAGCCATCACTTTAGGACATTTCTGTTTATCACTAGACACAGCCCTTCTAGTTATGTAAGTAGCAGAATATAATGCCTGGAGAACTGGACAAAGAGCCAGCAGCCTCAGCATCTACAGCCAAACAACCCATGGCTCATTCTTTCTCAGTGCCTACGTTTATAAAAAAAAAAACAAAAAAAAAAAAAAAAAAAAAAAAAACCAGTATTGAACATTGTTAGCAGGCTCAAAATTCCAAATGAGCTAAAGCATCACAATTCCCTAAATAGGTGGAAAGCCCTATTTAACTGGCTTGGTTTCTGTCCATTGCTCACAATGAGGCCCAAGAATCTGGTAGGGTCATGTCATGCAAGAGAACCAGAGAGCAAGCTTGATCATCCCTTGAAACCTGCCGTGGTTAGAGGTTCATGCAGCGGAGGATCACAGCCTGTCGCTCTGTCAGGTGAACTGAGTGGGTGTTTTGTGCACACGTGAGGGCTGCAGTGATTCTTGGGCACCTGTGGTGGGAGGCAGTGCCCAGAAACACATTGCCCTGTGCTACTGTTACAGCTTTGGACTCGAGCTAAGGATTTTGCTCTTTTGTTTGAGGGCTTGGAGGAATTTGCACTGTTTCAAACACCTTTCAAGGGTTTAGATTTAGTTTGTTGAACTCATGAACATCACAGCATAAACTACCTATTCCTGGAGTATTTTTTATGAGGAATACAAGAAAATAATAGAGATGTATTACTTCTATTACTCCCACTGTCAACCTGCTGCCCCTTCCAGCAAACACACAGCACACATGTAACTCAATCAAGCTTTGTCTCCAAGCAATGAGGGAGCACAGATTTGAAAACACACTGGCAAGCTTTCCTGAGTTTCCTTACAGTTTTTAAAGCAGACTGAAATTCAGTATGAATACAAAGAACAATAACTAACGCTTAGATTTTAGACTGAGTGATACCTGAACAGAAGATTTGATGTGCACCTCAAGGCAAGTGTACTAGGAAGCTACACACTCCCTGAGTGGAGAGTGGACAGAAGCCATTCTGGTATCTCTCTGACTGTATGATGAATGGCTCTAAGGAGAGAATTAAACTGAAAGGTTTAGTCCTCACCAGGAAGCATCCTCCCCAAACTCCAGGCTTACAGATATAATCAACAACAGCCCCATTTTTAATAGCTAGGAGGATGCTAAGGAAATGTCCGTCACTAGGATTCTCCATGTCTCCTCTGCATAAGTAATAATATCCTAACCGACAGATTCTTGGCTCCACCAATCTTCTTTTAAATACACAGACTAGTCAAAAAGAAATATTTATTAGAGGAAGATTGGAAAGGGTGAAACTGGAAATGATCACTCAAAATAAGAAAAAAATCAGCCTCATTAAAGGAGAAAAAATATGGGTGCTCAGAGCTAGCCAGACACACGAAATATGTCTGAATAAACAGTGGAGCCGTGGTCCCTGGCTGGCATAGTGGCCTTTGAGGGTGTAATGGCACAGATAGAATCACCAAGGTAGCAGGGGCCAACCTCCCACATCCCTCAGAAGATTCATTGTTGCCAAGCAGCCCAGCAGGCTGACAGTATTATGTCAGGTGGGCACATTTTCTTTGGTTTACATGATCAGTGAGTGTCCCTCCAAAGCCTCAGGCCATCCTAGAGCTCATTATTTTTATTCTAATTATTTTTCAGCAAAAAGCATCCTCATTCACACAGATGCCCGGTCTCCTTGCATCCTCCAAAGTGTCTGTAGCAATTATTCTATTACTATGTTTCTAAATTAATTACTAGGTTAAAAAAACACTCATAATTTGCTTTACATTTTTCTGCCTTTGTATTTTTCAACTTCACTTCATTCCGTTATTATTAGAAAGCAGAAATAGAACATCCAGCCATTCCTCTCCTTAAAATTCATTATTTTATGTTTATCGGCTTTCTGTGTTCCGCACAAACGAAGCATCCCAGCGGGTCAGCTTTTGATTCTCTCTGCCCACACTGAATAGTTATTTTATCTCATCTTGCTTAAATCATTTCCTTCCCAGCTAAGTTTTGTTTAGTTCTTTGTTTGTTTTGAGATGGCTCCGGAGGAGCTATGGGGGAATCTCTGTACAATGGAACCTGATGTCTGCGTACAAGCCATTGTGGTTATATTGGAAAAGATGGGCTGAGGGGAAGATTTGTTTTAGTTTTTTTGTTTGTTTGTTCAGTTTTGTGTGTTTGTTTGTTTTTTGTTTGCTAGAGATGAATAGTGAGGAGGGAGTAAAGGAATATATGAATGGTGTCCATCTCTTATAGCCAGCCATAATTAGTGACTGCAGTGGTGTAGCAGGAACTCAGTCTTCATCTGTTATGGCCAGCCCTTGTCAGGAGTCTGTGGAGGTGACTCAGGGCTGGAATCTAGGTATTCCTTCGGGGATGCTAATTACTGTGGGCGTAAAAAACTGTCACCATTTCAAAAAAAGGGAAGAACTTTTCAAAATGGCATGACCATCATTCACATGCCCAACCAACTTTCGTTTGTATAGATCGATGGTTTTCCACGTAGCTCTTCTACCTGGATCTGGTTGGCCTCTTCCTGAGGGGGAAGATCAGTTTGTATGTTCCTTCACCAGGCTTGGCAAAGGAACTTACAAGGTCAGTCACAGTAGCCTGGTACTATTAGCTATTGTGTCATGTTTAGATAAAGCCTAGCTTGCTTAGCATCTCTAAGTCTCGCCTTCTAGGGGCTCATATAACAGACTTGTATCTTTTGTTATTTGCTTTGGTTGTCCCATTTTCTCTCCCATTATGGAAAATCCCCAGGTAGCCTCATCTTCATTGGCCTTTACTAAAAATATTTCCATTCTTACCTCTTTTCAGTATTTTTTTCCTAAGACATGTCACTCTGACTGTCCTGGAACTCACTCTATAGACCAGGCCGCCCTTAAGCTCACAGAGATCTGCCTGCCTCTGCCTCCTAAATTCTGGGATTAAAGGTGCATGTCACTACACCAAACTTTTTCTTTCTACTTACTGGATCCCTTTTATTTTATTTTCTTTCTTAATACTGAGGCAGTAGCATAAATAAATTTACCATTTTATTAAACGAGAGTTGAATACAAAGTATAGACATAGAAGGTTAAATAATAAATTGAAGTTACCATTTTATTAAAAGAGAGTTGAATACAAAGTATACACATAGAAAGTCATATAATAAATTAATGTTTCCATTTTATTAAAAGAGAGTTGAATACAAAGTATTCACATGTAAGGTCATCTAATAAATTAATGTTACCTGGATGCATAGTGTTAGACTATGAGGTTTTCATACTTCTTAGGCAAACCCCATAGAACACACAAGGTAGTCTTTTTTGACCTAAGGCAGTCTTTGCAGAACTGGCCCTGTTTTTTGTCTTGAATCAATACAAGTGGAAGATAGAGATAAACGGCAAATACCATGCAAAACATCATCAAACTTAAGATTTCAACATCTACTGGAAGTCAGCTAGCGAGCCCCTTTAAAACCGTGACACTGAAGTCATCGACTGGGGGTTTTTAGGCATCCAGGCTCCCGTGACGAGCTTCTTAGACATTCCCACTAGAAGCACCCTGTAACACAGAGCTACCTCACCTTTTAGATGTTCAAAGGCACAGTGCTTTTACTTCTTCCTGTTTTGTTACAGAGTCAGGGGCCAGCCTGACCCAGGAAAGGGGAATTTGGAGGACACTTTGAAATAAAAATATACTTAGGTCTGAAGCAAGAGGATCAAACCCTTCCTCCGGAAGCAGCTTCTGGCTAAGTTTGAACAGCACACGACATTTACCTATATTATGTCTGTGCAAAAAGCACCATCACCATGTATAACCGCGTACAGCAAACGGTTACACTTTCCAAAGGAGCAGAGAAGAAAGAGGATCCGCCGGAGCCAGCATCTCCAGTCTCTCACCTGAGCTGGCACACACGGTTGGAGAAACGTTCCCAGCAGATCTAGCATGTGAAATAACAGCTTCATCAACCACAGAATTTGACAGAGGCCGTCCAGTAATCATCAACCATACACCTAGTATTGCCTCTGAGGTCTGATACATGAAATACATTGACCTTATTACAAAGCCATAGAGACACCCAGAAAACATGGCGTAAGTGTAGAGCAAGACAGATAAGGTGGAGGTCCTTGGATGGACAAGGCTGAGTAAAGTTCATGGGAAAGGGAGTGTTTATTTGATAAGGCACATTGGGCCCAGCACAGGAGGAAAGGAGGCAAATGTCTCTGTGAGCCTCGATTTACCTTTTGGAAATGGATGAACTCAAAGATTAGCACAGTTCTAAATAGACAAGGAGAAGATTTCCAAGGTGTATGGGGGAAAGAGTCTGACATGTATGCAGAAAAGAGTCTGAGGTGTATGGGGGGTTGGGGGGGAAACAGTAGCAGTCTTGGGAATTCCAGAGCCCAGGAGGACTTTAATAAAACTTAATTGTGTCTGAAACACAGAAAACATGCATACTCCATCCCAGACTTTTTTAACAGTTGCATAAGTATATATCAATTTACATATACTATAAAAGAGAATAGGCATGGTACTCTTTTAAAATATTAAATCACCTCAGAATGGTGCACGCCTTTAATACCAGCTCTTGAGAGGCGGAAGCAGGTGGATTTCTGAGTTTGAGGACAGCCTGGTTTACAGAGTGAGTTCCAGGACAGTCAGGGCTACACAGAGAAACCCTGTCTCAGAAAAAAAAAAAAAAAAAAAAAAAAACCAAAACAACAACAACAACAAAAAAAACAAAAAAAAAAGAATATCTTTATGTATAGAATTACATACGCATCCACACATGTGTGCATGCCTTAAAGTGAAGCTTTATGCTCTGTAATATTTCATAGTGGCAACAAGTCTTATGACACAAACAGAAATTCTGCATACATGTAACACTTATTAGCTTCCGGCACATAGAATGCTAAGATTTTGAAATGACATAATTTCATTTAACTCTTTGGGGAGCAAAGGAAAATGGAAAACTTTCATATCTGAACAGTCATTGGAGGTCTGGGAAGCACTTCACTGCAAAGCAACAGAGAGAGATCCTCCTGAAAGGAACAGCTTAGAAGAGAGAGACTAGTGTGAGGCCAGGCTGTCCCCAGCAACCTGAAGAGGATAGCGTGCTGTTTTGTGGCTGTAAACTTGACACATCCTAGAAGGGAGCCCCAATAAGGAACTTCTAGATAAGGCTGGCGTGGGGCAAAGCTTTGAGCGACTGCCTTGGATGTTAAATGAGGTGGGCGGGCCCGCTCCGCATGTGATTGGCACCATTTCATGCCAATCCCCTGAAGTATAGAAGAAAGTCAGTGGGGCATAAGCAAGACAAAGCAGGCATCATGGATGCACGGGTTTCTCTTTGCTTTCAGGTGTGCTGTGTCTTGGCTTCTTCCTGTCTGATGCCCTGGAACCTGGAACTGTGAGCTTGAATAACTATTTCACCCCCATGTTGCTTTCGCCAGAGATTTATTTCTGTGACAGCAGCAAAAAGAAACCGACAAAAACTGGAGTATGGCAATTTCTCCGGAGAAGGGAGGGGGCACGCTTACTCATTCCTCTCCTGTCAAGTGGGTTTAGATTCCCTTCTCACCATCCTTTGAAATCTCCCTTTCTGTGGTGCGACTATAAGATTCAAGTTTGTGTTTAGAGGGAGAGAATTCCCTCCCCTACCCCTGGCTCACCTCTGGGCCATGTCTCTAAGCCCCGCAGGCTGGTCCAGCTTGCCGGTGTGCTCCACAATGAAGTGTAGGATAAAACTCACATAATACTCAAGAGGCTCTTTGATTTCCTTTTCCCTGACAGTCTCATCATAGCTCTCTCTCACCGAGGCTACCTTCAGGGGAAGTGCTGCAGGTCGGCATCCCTGGGCTTTTTAGTGTCATCAGACTAGTATTAACCCCAATCAGTAGGCGCTCAATAAGCATTTGTTTCTTCTTCTTAACATGTCAATATCTCTATTAGACAATGGGACAGACATAAAAAGGGAAGGCTTATGACTAACAGGAGGCTGACTACTCCTTTGTCCCTTCATCATCTGTTTCTTCCCAATATTCCCAATGTTCCAACATGAAAGTCAACAGGGGAGAGAGGACAGGACAGAGGCACAGGTGAGTTAGTCACCAGAAGGGTCAAGACACAAGGATGTGCCTTTGTGCTGCCTTGCTAGCAGTTTATTCCTGGTTGCTCACACATGTGAGCATCAGCTCCAGAACAGGGGCTGCAGGCCCTGTGAAGCACATGTATGAGCAAGTCTCTGAAGCTCCTCCTGGGGAATCTCATGCTGAGGCCACAGTGTGTCCGCACCAGCAGAGGGAGGCAGGGTCAGCTCTCCTGACAACCACTCTCGAGGGACTTGTCATGTGGGATCTTGCTTCTGGCCGCTGCTGTCTCACCAAACTCTGAAGACCCGAGTCTTCCCAGTCAGAACACATCAAGGACTTGGCCATCACTCCTAGCTTCACTTGGGAAATGTCCAGGATGGTTTTTGCATGGAACTTGATTTTTGTTATTCCATAGCCACTCTGTTTTTATCCTCAAAATACCCACAAAAATCATAATAATATGATTCATTACTAGCATGTCCACGCTGCTACTAGTCCTCATATGTCTATTTTTCCACATGTCTAGCCATCTAAACACTCAGTGTAATCTACTTGGTGAGTTCCGGGTCAAGGAGAGACCCTGTGTCAGAATACAAGGTGAATAGCGCCTGAGGAACCATGCCTGAGGCTGACATGCACATGCAGGTATACATACCCGCTTCATGAACATGTGCACACACAAACACACACATACACACATATATATCATATACATAAACACATATATTGTATACATACACATATACATATGTATCACACATATACACATGTGTGTATATACACATATGTATATGTTATATACATATACACATACACATACATGTATACACATTATATACATATACACACATACATATATAACATACATACACATACATGTGTACACATATATCAATATACGCATGCATGTACACATACACATATCCATATATCATATGTATGTATATATATATATATATATATATATATACATACATACATACATACATTTGGAGACAGAGTGATTTGCTATGTATAAGACAGAATAAAAAATAACAAGTAGGCTGATATTAAAAAGTATTTTAGTTAACTAAATGACTATTGCACACGTGGGTATTCAGTCCTTCCAGGATCTTGTCAGATGCACACTATTTATAGTTCTGATTTCTGACATCATAGTTAAAGACACAGATGAAAAGAAGCCTACTCAAGGGGCCAGAGCTAGGTGGTTAAGAGTACTTTCAACTCTTCCAGAGGTCTGCTTCCCATCCTGCATCTCAGGTAGTTCACAACTGCTTGTAACTCTATCTCCAAGGGATGTGACATCCTCTTCTGGTCTCTTTCTGCATGTGTATGCATGTACACAGGCACACACACATGTACACACAGACACACATTTTAAAAGGCTTTAAAAAGGATGACTAATATATAAATAAGTCTTTAAATTGAGGTTAAGTCACTGCATTGTTAATCTTGGACTGCTAGCCCTCCGGCCTCAGCTTTACCTCAGCCTTGAGTGGTGGCCTCAGGTGTGTGCACCTCACCAAACTCAAGGTTAGCTTGCAAAGAGGGCTTAGCACGCTGTTTATCAGAGGACCATTTATTTTGCTGGCCAACTTGTTACTTGTTGGTCACTCCTGTGGTAATAAGCATGCACGAGGCATATTTTACAAACAGCATTTATGTCCAGCTGAGTGATGGCTTCAGTATCAGGTTTTTTTCAATCTTTGCCAACGTAGCCATGTCAGAGCTGCGTCAGGACTTGTCTAACCAGACAAGAACCATTTGTTATGTGAAAGTATAGGTCACTGGAACTTTTATAAAGATACTGTAAAACTCCCCAGATGTGATGTTCCCTCTGAAAACAGCTTGTTCCTAGTTTTGGGGGATTTGGTTTATTTTGCTTGTTTTACTTGAGAAACTAAATTGCTCTTGGCAATCTGGGTTGATTTTTTTTTTCAAACTAATTTTTTCCTGTGAAGGGAGAACTATTTTAATTGACATTTATTACCAGACTGAATAGGAATCATTTCAGTTTTGAAAATTCTGGAAGAAACATTTCCCATCTGTTCCAGTAACCCAAGTGGCTGATTACATCGCCAAGAATAATTTGTCACAAGGAAAGACCGTTTGGGGGGGACATGGCTCTTATTTATCTTACATCACATTCTGATTGACAATTATCGAAATTATAGAAAACTTATGAAACTAACTCATACCATGGACTTATTCTAATTATGAGATTCCCAAAGGAATCACAGTCTACTGGTTAGTCCTTCGTGATACCTTTAAAAAAGAGCTAGAGGACCCGAAAAGATAGCTCAGTTGGTAAAAGTACTCACCACCAAGCCTGCTGATCTAATGTTGATCCCCAGGACCCACAGGAAAGACAGAACAGGCCCCTACATGCCTGCTGTGGCTCCAACACTCAAATCAATCAATCAATCAATCAATCAATCAATCAATGTAAAAAAGAGATTTCTTGTATCACTTTGGTTAGCTTTATTCTGCTAAATAGATAAATGTAAAAAAGAGCCTGCTTATGTCACTTTGATTAGCCTTATTCTGCTCCTTAGGGAGAGGTTACTGGATTATGAATGTCTTGGCTAACATGGCTGAGATGAAATGCTGACCGTCCACAGCACTGTCCCGGCTCACCATCATGACAGGGCAGGTGGTAGTCGGTGTACCCGTGAAGAAAACTGATTCCCAGATTCAACATCAGGAAACATTGGAAAGCCATGTAAATTTTTGTGCTTTGTATTTCTCATCTATAAAATGGGTATATTTAATAATAACAACCGTGGGACTCTTAGGGACTAAAATATGGCTCCCACAGGCTCAGGGAGCAGTGCTTTTAGGAAGTGTGAGCATGTTGGAGTAGGTGTGGTCTTGTAGTGGGAGTGGTCTTGTAGTAGGTGTAATCTTCTTGGGGTGGGTATGGCCTGTTGAAGTGGGTGTGGCATTGTTGGAGTTGGTTTGGTCTTGTTGGAGAAAGTCTGCCACTGGGGGCAGACTTTGAGGTTCAAGTGCTCAAGCCAGTCCCAGGGTCTCCTCTGTGTGCTGCTGGTCTGGGTGTAGAACTGTCAGCTACTCACCTGCACCATGTCTGACTACACGCTGCCATGCTTCCCACCATGACAAAAATGAACTAAACCTGTAAACCGTAAGCCAGCCCCAATTACATGTTTTCCTTTGTAAGAATTTCCATGATCATGGTGCCTCTTCGCAGCAATCGAAACCTGAGGCATCATCTAACACGTTCAGAGGTCAATGAGTGATATTAGTACTAACAGCATTACTATCACTGCTTCCCCAGATCTCCAGGAAAAGTACATCCTCTCTGTCAGGGTTTCTTTTTTTTTTTATCTTTTCTTTTCTTTCTTTTTTTTTTTCTTTTGGTTTTTCAAGACATGGTTTCTCTGTATAGCCCTGGCTGTCCTGGAACTCACTCTGTAGACCAGGTTGGCCTCGAACTCAGAGATCCGCCTGCCTCTGCCTCTGCCTCCCAAGAGCTGGATTAAAGGCATGGGCCACCACTGCCGGGCTTCTGTCAGGGTTTCTGAGCTTTTGTCATCGGCGTGGCTCTGGATTGCGGCTGCACAGTAGAAACTTCCAGGAAAAATGTAAGGGGTTTTAGAAAATACAGAAATCTAGGATTTACCAGGATGAAATTTTATTTTGATGCATTTTGGATGAGGACCAGAAATCAAATCATCTTTGCTGCCTTTTGCTTGTTTGTTTGTTTGTTTGTTTTCCAGGAGTCCCTGGTGTACAGCAGGCAATCTCTGAATGTCAGCTGGGAGGACCTTTCTGTATCGGGGAGCACATGCATCTTAGGGCTTCTTCCAGCATCAGTGCTCTTGAGACAGTTTTAAGATGAGGTTTGGTGGTCAACTTCTCCAGCGACTTCTGCCCTTTCCCCTGTGCCCAACCACAGGTATCATTTCCCCTTTTGGTATGATCATTTAAGAAGCCTTAGATCCCTTTTTGGATATTCAGTAAATTCCAACAAAGAGTCCCATCTCCTCAGTGGAATCTTTTGACTTCAAAGAGATCAAATATAGTTATCATGATGAATGGATACAGCTCAAGGGACTCCACAGTTAAACAGACGCGCTTGTTCTTTTGAAGGAATAAGAGGCTCCTAACTAAGAGAGGGAAGTTGTTGTTCTTGCTTTATATCCACTTCAAAAGCTCACTTTACACTTAACTAAAAAGAGAGGGGGAGGTGGCGAAGATGACACTCACATCCACCAAAGTCAGAGAAATGGGACATTCAAAAGAGCAGAAGAAAGTCCCGGGATCTGAAGCCGGCTGTCTGAAAACTGAAATTCTGAGAGAGCTTCTCCGCTCATTCCTGTCTCCGGCCCACAGATTCATTATGGAGAATTTTCAAACACCAATAGAAAGCACACAAAAGAAGTTAAAATTGACTCCCAAACCCAGAACCTTTTTTTTTTTTTTTTGTTTATTTTTAGTGTCTAAACTGAAGATCAAAGTGTTACCCTCTCCCATATCTCCAAAGGTAAGGCTTTCAAAATTGCCTCATATTTATTCATACGTCCACATCTTAGCCTGACATTGTAGCTACTGTGTTAAGTACTTTATGCAAATTTTATTACTGGGTTCCTTTGACAACCCTCTGTTATAGAAGGCCATGGTGCTATAGGCCTGGTCTCCAGCTCAGCACTATTGAATGCGGGTGGAGCCTGTGCCCAGAAGCACTGCCACCCCCAGAGCTCTGCAGCTCATGGTGGGTGTGCTTCAGGGGGATGAGGACCCTTAACCTATCCTGTTCTATGGAATCTTTGGCTTCCTCACCACGGGGAAGAAATCAGTACAGCTGCATGCTGCTACCACAGACTACTGCTTCGTAGGCTCAGAAGCAATCAAACCAATTGGTCGATTGGAAATCCAAAGACTGTGGCCTCTGATCTTCATGCTTCAATTACATTAAGTATTTTTCATAGTGACGGAAAAGGAGCTAAATCAGCTTTGGGGCTAAAATCTTGCTCCCACTGCAGAGGCGAGGAAACTACGCTTCATGGAAGTTCTCCATTCCAGTCATGTGCTGTTTCAATGCCTAGGCAAGGGGATGTGAAGGAGCACCTAGCCACGCCCACAATTCCCTGTGGACTCCCTTACCTTTGTTGCCTCCTGTAAGTATGATCTGCTCCCTGCGTTGCTGTAAGAGTTTTGAACATTCTTCCCATTTCTCCTGCTCCCCTGGTTTATCCCAAACACAGTAATTATGTCACTCCTCCAACCAGATGTCTTTCCATCCTCCATAGACTCAGAGCAAGAGCAGACACTCTTCTCGTGGTCAAGAAACTGGTTTAAGACCTGTACCTCCCATAGCCCTGCCCTCCGACATGCTGTGTGCTCATCACGATGGCTGTCTCTGCCTGTCATCCTTTGACACCCCAGTGCCTTAGTCTTTTTTGTGCTGATATAACAGAATGCCACACGATGATTGACTTATAGAGAAGTGCTCCTCGTAGGTCTTGAGACTAAGAAGATCAATTTCAAGGTGCTGGTACCTGGTGTGGGTCTTCCTCACACCTTGTCTCATAAAAGAAGGCAAGGGAGATGGGGTAGGGGAGGAGGATATTGGGTCAGGGTGAGCTCAATCACTCATCACAAATTCATACAATAGTGACCCTCTCCTGCAATGACAGCGTTAACCTAACTGTAAGGGTAACCTCTCATGTCCCTTTGAAGGTCCTTTTTCAGAGCTGCTTTGGGGACTGAGGCTCCAACACATGAACCTCAGAGGGCATATTTAAACCTAAACCCCAACTATGTCCTTCTCTGGCCTTTACATCCTCCCAGTCCCCTCAGTCTGGGATGGCCACACTCCATGAAGGGACTCATTAATAGCTCACCCCAGATTGTAGCACCTTGGCACTTGCGCTGGAATGAAGGCATTGGAGAGACAGAATGTGCAGGAGGTTCCCGTGTCTCTTTTCTGCCTAAAAATCACTCCATTAGAGTTATTTTTCCATTAGAAAGATGCCACCAGAGGTGCTACATACTTTAGGGCAGAAAGGGAAGATTCTTGTCATCAGAGACTGGGGGTCATGACCCAAACTGGCCTGTGAGGACAAGCCTACATAATAACACTCACTTTCTATTACTTTCACACATATATTTCCTGGTCACAGCTTAATTTACTTCCTCTGATTTTGTCTCATCCCCACAAAACATCATTCTTTTTGAAAAATATAATATATAAGCCACTATGCCTCATAGCCTTTTAGTTCTTCCCTTTCCTTCTAGGAATTCCTCTGTGCATGTGAAAATCCTCTATAGATAGATGCTTTTCTCTTATCCAGCGTTGTTAGCTCAAATCTTAAGCCTATCACTAACCTAGGAGGGTTAAAAAAATAAAAAAAATAAAAAAAAGCTTTGCTGTGCTGTACCTACAAAGCCACACCCCTCACTCTAGAGCCTTACAGACTTTGATCGATTTTCACCTTTCACTGAATTTATTGGCCACCTTATTTATAGTTATAGTATCTGCCCTACCCCATGAGAGATGATTTATCAATTTAATTGGACTAACTAAGATCAACTAATTCTTCTGGGTGGGCCAATGGGGGGATTAACTACAGGTAGAAGACCTAGACCTAGAGAGTGGGCAGCACCTCTGGTGGTAGCTTAGATATAAAGAAGTCTGAGGGAAAGCAGCCTTTGCCTGCCTGCCTTCACCTCTTCTTTTTTTTTTTTAAGATTTATTTATTTATTTTATGTAAGTACATTGTAGCTGTCTTCAGACACAGCAGAAGAGGGCGTTAGATCTCTTTACCGATGGTTGTGAGTCACCATATAGGTGCTGGGATTTGAACTGCGGTCCTTTGGAAGAGCAGCCAGTGCTTTTAACCACTGAGCCATCTCTCCAGCCCCTGCCTTCACTTCTTGCTGGTGATCGCATCTACTCTGTCATTGCTGCTGCTGCCACTGACATCAGAACCAAGCTTCCTTGACCTTGTGAGGTGGACTGAGGATTGGAGGCTCTCTAGGAATCCTCTGTGCCCTCAGCTCCAGATGGGGACCACTGAGGCTTCTGTCCCAGCATGCTGAGCAGGTCCTAGATTTTCTCAGCTTGTCTGGTGTGCAGACACCATTGCTGGACAACTCACCTAGATTGTGCAAGCCAATCTAAGTCTCCTTTGTAACGTATATACGTTCTAGCAGCTCTCTTCCTCTGGAGAACCTGGACTAGCACACCACAGTCCCCTTTATTTTTACTTGATAGATATATTAAATAATCTGGGTTTTGTCTTGTCTTTATCTTTAGGATGTACGCTTAGGGTGGAGGGCACTGTTTTTCTACCTCAGTTGATTCCTTTCACAGGGTGACTGTTTGCTCCTTGTAACATTTAATGTGTTGGGCGGGCACTACTGCCAGCCTTACTGTGAAGGTGTAGAATCCAAGGCCCACAAAGCTAGGACATTATCCTAGTTAGGGACACTATTGCAATGATGAAACACCACAGCCAAAAGCAAGTTGTGGAGGAAAGGGTTTATTTGGCTCAGACTTCCACACTATTCATCATTGCAGGAAGTCAGGACAGGAACTCAAGCATGGCAGGACCCTGGAGGCAGAAGCTGGTGCAGAGGCCATGGAGGGGTGCTGCTTACCGGCTTGCTCTCCATGGTGTGTGCTTCCTTATAGAACGCAGGACCGCCATGGCTCCATCCACAGTGGGTGCTCCTCCCCCCCACCCCCACCTCCCACCATCCATCACTCATTAAGAAAATGCCCTACAGCTGGATCATATGGACACATTTTCTCAGCTGAAGTTCCTGCTTTCAGATGGCTTTAGCTTTTGGCAAGTGTACAGCAAACCAGGCAGCACAGTCATGGATTCAGGCCATATAGTGCTAGGTTATAAGCCGCTTCATCTTCACACCAGTGTGGAGGGCAATGTAGTCAGGGTCTCTACCATGACACTGTTCTCTGAACCCAAAATGAATTGCTAAGCTTGCTCCATTAAATACAGAATAATTAGGAAGCAGGACTGGAGTGCTGTTCGGGGGTCACGTGCTTAGTGTGTGTGGTGGCTGTTCCTGGTTGTCAATTTGACTATATCTGGAATGATCTACAATCCAGAATTGGAAGGCTCGCCTGTGATCCAGATCTTGAGGCTGGGAGACACAAGTTTTTGACCTAGATCTTGGCATGGAGATCTTGAGGCATAGTGGCTATGGGATCCCAGGAAACTAAGGCAAGGAGATCTCTGGGTTCAAGATCAGCTGGGACAAAACAAGTCCCAGATCCAGGCATGGTGGTAAATACCTTTAATGTAGGCCACACCTTCTGCTGGAGACCTACTTAAGGACATTGGAAGAAGGAAGATTCGCTCTTCTTCACCTGCTTCTTCCTGCTTCATTTACTGGCATCTGTTAGAATCTATCAGCCTCGTGGGACTGAGAAACTACTAGAACCTTGGACTTCACATTCACAGCTGACCATTGTTGGGGAGTTGGACAACGGACTGTAAGTCATCATAACAAATTCCCTTACTCGGTCGAGGCTATCCATAAGCTAGCTCTGTGCCTCTAGGGAACCTAATACAGTGTGAGCACCCTTTCCAAAACTAGAAATGTAGATGGAGGTGAAGTGAGTTATTTCACTTCCACATCAGTGAAGAGCACAATGCATAAAACACAGATTATCTTTCTCTACTAGAAGTAAGGCTTATGCCCTCCAAGGATTTCTTCTTTCATTAGTAATACACCTTGTTTCCAAAGCAAAGAAATATATATGTGGGCGGATCACCGCTGCTCTTATCTTTAGAGAGTTTATTTGTTGTAACAATTATATTAACCTATATGAAAGGAAGTGTTTCTGTTTGTTTGTTTGTAAGACACGATCTCACTGTGTAGCTCTGGCTGTAGAACTCACTCTGTAGACCAGGCGGGCCTTAAAGTCAAAGAGATCCACCTGGTGTGTACGACATGCAGAACACAGAAAGCTTTTCCTTGAGATCATTGGCTCAGTCTTTTGTTTGTTTGTTTGTTTGTGCCCTAGCTAGGTTTTTATTGCTGTGATAAACATTGACTAAAAGCAATGCAATAAAGTTGCAAAGAAAAAGGTGTATTTCAACCTACACTTCCACATCACAGTCTGTCATGAAGGGAAGGCTGGGCAGGAACTCAAGGCAGGAACCTGGAGACAAGAACTGAAGCACAAGCAGGAAGAAGTGCTCCTTACTGGCTCACTCAGCCTGCTTTCCTACACAACTCATAAGTACTGGCCCACATGTGGCACCGCCCACTGTGGGCGGGGCCTTCCCACAGCAATCCTCACTCAAGAAAATGCCCCATAGACTTGCTGACAGGCCAATCTGATGTAAGCATTTGCTCCATTGAGGTTCCCTCTTCCTAAATGACTCTAACTTGCAAGAGCCTAGCCAACACAGAGTAAGAAAGAGGGTATGTATGCATGCAGGCTGTGTGTTTGTGTATGTGTGCATGAGCATGCATCTGTATGTGTGAGTGTGAAAACATCAAGGGTCCTGGGGTCTCACTCTCCACCTTACTCTCCTGAGACAGGATCTCTCAATGAATCAGCAGCTCATTGATCCTACTATGTCCCCACTGCTGGCCTTGTAGGTCTGCAGCCACACCCAGTGCTTACATAGTTCCTGGAGCTCTGAACTCAGGCCCTCAGACTTTTGCACACTGTCGTGTACTGTTTGTACACCCTGGGCCATCTCCCAGGTTCAAAGGAAACTTTAAACAATCTAAGTACTACACTATACCATACCACACCAGACTATCAGAGAACAATATTTCTGCTCGTTTTTTGTCTGCATTTGTCTAACCTTTGTCTATAGACTCACTTATTTTTTAAAAGGTTCACAAATCTCCAAGTAAGAAAGGCTTGAGTCACTTGAGTAGTTGAGGCCAGTTACTGCCATGGTCTTTCTAGAAATACACACAAGAAAAGCATGTCCTGGATGTGCCCACATTGGGGCATGGTAGACTGAGGGCCTCAGATATTACCTAGCTCAGCGCCTGCAGTTAGTGGTGGTGTTTGGCCAGAGATCCTGTGTGAGTTAAAAAAGCTGCTGCTCCTCATTCAAAGCCAGAGTGTGTGCTGAATACTGTGTATTATTTTTACTCCTCTCTGCAAAAGAGTGAAGAGAAATTATCTGGAGATGGCTGTGAATGTGGCTCCTGACGTGTCTAAAGCTCTGGGATCAATCCCCAGCAAAGGAAAAAAGAAAAGAAGGGAGGGAGGGAGGGAGGTAAGAAGGAAGGAAGGAAGGAAAAGAAGGGATGATCTTGGTTTGAGTCCTATAAGGTCAACAGCACCAATTTTCTAGGATTAAATGAAGGGTAATCAGGTTAAAGACTTAAGTTCCCTAGCATGAAGGTTTTTCTTTTTTTATGACTACATATTTTTCAGATGATGAAATGGGTTCCAAAGGGTTAAATCGCTAATATAATGTCTGCGTCAGTGTCCCACTGAAACTGAGCTACTGTCTAGAACAGAGTTTGACCTCTGAACTTTTGGGTCACATGCTTCCAAATCCCCTTAGGTACATGAGAAAAATTCAATTCCCCAAAACGGCTCAAGCAGGCCTTGTGGAACCTCTGGTGCTCAGATCAGAATCTTCCCTCCCACCTCCTGGGCTGTACTTTAGCCTCCTATGAAATGAGAGAAGTGTAACTACCCTTCGAGCTGGGGTGGAGGATTAAGGCAGTGTAGACGCTGTGCAAGAAACTGCTTCAAAAACTGTAAATGAGTCAGAGTTTCTCGGTAAGTCAAATCCCTACCAAATAAGAAAGGGCAATGCACAGAGTCCCCAGTACAATACCATCATGGCAGTCAAACTAAGCTCTAAGACCTGAGCATCTGACCTTAGATCATAGAATCTGCAGTATTCCAAAACTTGAAATGTTTTGAAGCTAGCGTGACCCAAACTGAGAAGCCTCTGAAGTTGCCCTCCACAGAGACTGAAACACAGGCAACATAACTATTGCATAAAGTTACCTTCGTGCTGTCTGTAAAAAATGTACGTGAAGTTCAGTGTTCATGCACTTAGACTTGGGCCCATCCCATGAGTATTTGCATGCATTTGCAAATATTTCAAATCCAGGAGGCAAATATTCTAGAATCCCGAGCCCTTCCCTTTCCAGGCATTTTCTGTAAGCCAACTATGAGCCTTCCTCGTGGCTTAACCCTTGGCCCTTAAACATACAGACACCATTCCAGCCCTCCAGATCCCTTACTGCAGTGGTGTTCCCAGATCAAACCACCACAGCCATAGCCACAGCTGACATCAGATATTGTTCTTCACCATGTCTCCCCTGCTTACGCAGCAGGTACTCCATTTATCCGCGGATCACTAGAAAGCTGTGGTTGGCTAAAGAAGGCCTCTTTCTTCTTCATGATTTATATATGGAGTGATGAGTGTATATCTGACATTTTCTTTTCCAGGTATATGATTATAATCTAAATTAGCTCGTGATCAGGCCAGTCTGCTCAGCGACAGAGAAGCTCTTAGGGAGTAGCATATGAACAAGTTCGGAAACCACGGGAGTCAGGAGCAATGTGTGAGCTGTAGACAGACCAGGCTGAGTGCAGCAGCAAGGGCGTTCTCTTCCCACTCTCTCCCATGGAAACTCCTCATGAAGAGGATGGACATTTTATAGCTAGAAGAATGTGACTTTCCCGTTTTCCAAGGGAAAGTCTTCAAGTCTATCTTGCTCGAGATGCATGGTGTTCTCTAGAGTCACACACCTGCAAAGTTAACAGATACTGTTGTTTTCTGCACGACTGGACGCTGTTCTGTCTCTGTCTGACTCTGTCTCTCTGTCTCTCTGTCTCTGTCTCTCTGTCTCTGTCTCTCTCTCTCTGTCTCTCTCTCTCTCTCTGTCTCTCTCTCTCTCTCTCTCTGTGTGTGTGTGTGTGTGTGTGTGTGTCCTGTGTTGTTGCTCATCCTGATTCTGAAGTCCCCTACTCAAATGATTTCTCCAGGGCTAGGCTGCAAGTCAGCCTTAGCCGATAATTGCTCATCCTGGGACTTTGAAAGTTTGAGGCTAGAGAAGCAGCATTCTTGGAAGGCTGAGATGCAGGAGACACAAGGTGGTTTGCTATCCTCATACCTGCGTGCAGGAAGTTCATTTGCAGAGAGAAGGGATGAAATCCTGAAGAGCCTGGAAGAATTGGCAGAGAGAAGTCCCGCTCCCTGGTCCTTGCTCTACCCAGCACCCTTCTAATAAAGTCCCTCTGACTCAAACTACATTAAATTTGCTTCTTGCCCCAAATGAGCCATCACTTTGGGAAACACCATGAAAAGACTTGAGGTGACTCATGGTTTAATGTGCTACTTTGTTTCAGGATGTTACATGAGGAGTCATGAAGTTCTTAACTAGTATGAACAGCAATAACAAAGGCTACTGCTTTTTGAGTGGTAGATACTATGCTAAGCACATTATGCATATAAACTTATTTAATTCTCATAACCATCTTAATATAACTATGAGCTATGTCCAACCAGATTGTATATAAATGCAATATGTTCAGTCAGCTCTCTGTGTACCACCAACTGCGGAGGCAGGGCTAGGCAGCGCCACGTTTGCCTTTTATTTGAAAACCTGATAGTTAAGAAAAAAAAACAATAGTTCAGCATCTGCTGGACAGAAAGGAAAGCCTTGTGCTTTCTATTGAAAACAAGTAAGAAGCAGGTTAGACGCCAAGGTGCCCCGGGCAGAGAGAGTGGGCTAGAGAATATTTATCATCGACGACCATCCAACGGTGGACATGGAGTTGAATCACTCCCTCAAGGAAAGCGATCAATGGTGTTGCATTATGTTTCTGAATGATGAGCTAGTGTTTTTCTAGTCCAGCCTCCTGCAAGCCTGATTCCTGCCAAGTCTGTAAGTTGGCCCAGCTCCACCCACAGTTCCTGTTCTCCGGTGCCTTCCGCAGCCCCATCTGTTCCACTCTTTCACATTGTCTCCACCTCTCTTCCCTTCTTCCCTTCTCCCACTTTTCAATAAATATTTAATGTGCATACATAACATAGTGAAATTAAATTCCTGCCTTTGGGGGGATTGTAACACACACACACACACACACAAAAACAGGCAAGAAATTCAGCAATAATAGTAATAAAAGATGTGGGGAGATAAAGTAGAAATGACATAGGCTTAGGAACCAAAAAGGTTTAACCCACTTGGGTTTTGCCTGTTACCAACAGACATGATCTTGGGTGCGTTGTCTGTGTGAATCTGCATTTCCTCATCTGTCGGAGTGAGGATACTAATCCATGCCTAACATGATCATTGACTGATTACATAAGGTATGCAATCTATGTTAAAACAACAAAACAAAACACCTTGTCATTAAGCCAGGATGATGGCTCAGAGAGCGAGAGCATCTGCCGTTAACCTGGGGCAACCTTGGTGGCCTGAGTTCAATTCTTACTCCTTGCATGCTGGAAAGACAGAGCCAGCTTCCATACGTCCTTCTGACTTCCACATGCTGCCTCACAAAATATGTAACTAAGACTGTAACAAAAATAATAATGAAATAAAATAAATCTTGGCATAGTATCTAGCAAATACCAAGTGCTCAATAAATATTGGAGTCTATAACATTTCTTCAAGCATTTGCCTTAAGGGAAAAACTGGCAAAGCAACTTTTCTCCAATTTTGATTTAGTTCACTAAGTATTATTAAAAGTCTACCAGGAACATAGCACACAAGGGTCATGAAGCCCAGTCTCTATCATAAAACAGTTTATAGATTTGCAAAGGAATGAAATAAATACATAGGAAATACTGTGTGCATTTAATTGCTAAGACACAATTAAGTGCACTGGCTGCTCTTCCAGGAGACCTGGGTTTGATTCTCAACACCCACATAGCAGCTTATGGCTGCCTGTAATTCCAGTTCTATGGAAGTCAAGGCCCTGACCTATGTGGGTACACTTACATGACACACAGAGATACATGCAGATAAAACACTGATACACACAAAGTAAAACAAATTTTAAATTTAAAAAAGAAGGAAGGAAAGAAGGAAGAAAGAAAGAAAGAACAAAAGAAGAAAGAAAGAAAGAAAGAAAGAAAGAAAGAAAGAAAGAAAGAAAGAAAGAAAGAAAGAAAGAAAGAAAGAAAGAAAGAGGAGTGGGGGTCAATGGTAGCACATGTCTTTAATTCCAGCAGTTAGGAGGCAAAGGCAGGCAGATCTCTGAGTTCAAGGCCAGGTGTGTCTACACACTGGGTTCCAGGGCAGCCAGGGCTACACAGAGAAGCATTGTCTCAAAAATAAAAGAAAATGTTTACTGAAATTGAAAGGTCAAAGTCTAGGAAGAGCAAACACTGCTCTAACACAGCCTACAAGGACTATTCCTTGCCTCCTTCCAGGAGCAGCTTACCAGGAGGCCTGAAAAGTCTCCCAGGCCCATGTGATAGGCTGAAGAGTACAGACTAATCCTGAATTTGGTAGAGCCCTTGTATGTTGGAGAGCATCACAGCTTTAGTGCTGTTTGGGGAATACTGGTGTCTATTCCGGCAGGGTGGTAACAACAGTTGCCTAAACTTCAGACAATAGAGACCTGAGCAGAGTTGCAGTTGTAAAGAATGAAAGAAGCTCCCTGGGTAACACACGATTTACCATCCTGACCATTCATACACGTTAAGAGCATTCACGTTGATTGCTATAACTTTTTCATCTCATAAAACATGAACTGAGGGCTGGAGAGATGGCTCAGTGATTAAGAGCACTGAATGCTCTTCCAGAGGTCCAGAGTTCAATTCCCATCAATCACATGGTGGCTCAAAAACCATCTGTAAAGGGAACTGATGCCCTTGTCTTTTGGTGTGTCTGAAGGCAGCTACATATAGTCATATTAAATAAATAAATGCATCTTTAAAAAACAAAAACAAAAAAACAGAAACTGAGCCAGAAATGGTAGCCCATATGCCCACAATCCCAGCACTCAGGAGGTGAAAACAGGACAATAAGGAATCCAAAGCCAGCATGAACTAAAAACTCAAGGCTAGCTTGAGCTGTATAAGGCCCAACCACCATCAGAAGAAGAAGACGAAGAAGAAGACGAAGAAGAAGAAGAAGAAGAAGGAGGAGGAGGAGGAGGAGGAGGAGGAGGAGGAGGAGGAGGAGAACAAGAAGAACAACAAGAAGAAGAAGAACAAGAACAAGAAGAACAAGAACAAGAATAAGAATAACAACAAGAACAAGAACAAGAAGAACAAGAAGAACAAGAACAAGAACAAGAAGAACAAAAACAAGAACAAGAAGAACAAGAAGAAGGTAGAAGAACAAGAAGAACAAGAAGAAGAACAAGAAGAAGAACAAGAAGAACAAGAAGAAGAAGAAGAAGAAGAAGAAGAAGAACAACAACAACAACAACAACAACAACAACAACAACAACAAGAAAATCTAAAAGTACCACTGTGAAACAATGGTTTCCTCTTCCTCCCTCCCTCCCACTGCAGGCAGCCACCAGTCTGAATTCCATATAGCATTTGTTTAGGTTTCAAGAGATACCAAAACAAACAAACAAACAAACAAAACAAACAAATGAATAAGAAAATGAACTGAAGCTAGCATGGGAAGGAGATAAGAAAGGTCTAGTGTAGGTTTATAAGACAAGACCACAACTACATACTAAGGAAGACACCCAGGCTGCTGAAGGCACTGGTATCTGTCAAAGGGCTGTCAGGCTTCCCCATATCCATCTGCTTGACTGAGCACTGCCTCTTCCTCTGTGTGGACTACCTTTCTCTGCTTTGCTCCTTACTGGTAGAACACCAAATGCCTGCAATTCTTGCATTCATATGTGACAGTCCCATCCATACACAGGAACTAAAAGCTGACTGTGGCAGGGATGTGGATAGTAAAGGAAGGAGGGAGAGGATGGGGGAGTGAAGGTGGATTTGAATATAACACAGCATGTAGCACTTGTCTATCATTGTTCAAAGCAACAGTCATGTATATGGCGCCCAATACTGATTTCAAGGTAGGGTATTACTACCTTTATGGATGAGAAAGAACAACCTAAAAATTGCCCTCTACGTCTCAGTTAAACAATTAAAACCATCTGAGAACTGGTTTTCTAAATTGTCAGTCAGAGGAATAAGGAAGAACAAAAGATTTACTTGCTGACCAATGTAGTGGCAACATCTGTAACCCTAGCATTCAAAATACAGAGGCAGGAGGACCACAAGTTCTCCTGGCCTACCTATGAAACCCTATCTCAAAAACGAAACAAGTATATATATGCCTTTAAGGAACTCACAGCCTAGTTGGAAAGATAGTTTATCCAAGAAACATTCAAGAGTTGACTGCAAGGGACTCACCCATGTTCAAAGTAGCTATGGTTTCTTTCTCCTTTGGAACTGCTACCATCTTAGAAACGTAACAAAAACCTATTGGTCTGAGAAAGAAATTTTACAATATCATTTAAATTTCCCTATAAGATACAAAGAGAACCTACAGTCACCTCTAGGGTTGCTGCCAAAGGACAATGGACACATTCCAGGTTACATCCTAAAGACTAGAGTCCTTGGTCCCAATTTGTGGAGTTTTATCAGCTCTTCTAGAGTTGGACTTTATAGAAAGTCACAGTTTGTTCCTATTAGTGATAAAAAAATAGACAGAGATGAGAAGGTGGAGCTCAGAGAACCCACAGTTAAAAATAATATTCAAATAGCATCGGTCTCTGCTACTTCCTGAGAACCTCCCACAAGCCATCCCAGATTTTGTTATCAGCAGATTTGTGTCTCCAGCAGCCATAAATGCAATAAACATAATTAAATCCAAGCTTCGGAAGGGATAAAGTGACACAGTCACAGCTGCTGGAGCTTCCTTTTCTTAAGAGCGTCTAAGTGCCAGCTCCTTTAAATTTAATTTTACCTGAAAATTTCAAGATACTGGTTGGATTCCAAAATTACATATTCTGTTGCAGAATAGTTGAATAGTTGAGGGGATTGTGTGTCAACTCATTGCTCTAGACTTCAGTTACCAGAAGCCCTTTAATGAAAGCTCTGAGGTTGTCCATCGTGCCTCTCAGGAGCCTGAGTCAGCAAGCCCATTCAGATTTGAAAATGTAACTGGCCCTCATCCAACGGTTAATCAAACGCTAATGCACTTTTACAGTCTAAGTCGTTTGTATTCACTGTCTATAGAGGACACTGGATCCAACATTCCAGAGAAACAGCTTGCACTGGACGTTAATGACTAAGTACCACAGTAACGGTAGTGTGTGTCTGACTGTGTTTGTGAATGTCTGTGTATTTTTCTTGAAAGGTCTTCACAGTTATAGAGCATTAATGAGCCTCTGTGAGGTCAGGCTTGCCACAAAGGTTTTCCTCTCCTCTTCTGGAAATAGAACAGGATACCGCCCTTCTGGCCTTGCCAGCCTCCCAGAGCCTATGTACAGAATTAACAATTGACTGGAGCTGGATAAAAGGCAGGGATGTTCTTCAAAGAATCCATACTCTTTCTCTGAAAGAGCTTAGGGGTAAGACTGATTTCATCCCTGAAGGCATGAAGTTGAATATTTAATCCCCTGAAGATAAATGGATCTCAAATGAGAGGACAGTTACCAGTTTTAGGGTCTGGACGAACATTTAATGACTTGGAACAGGCAGTTCCTAGATTAAACACCATCCAGAAGGTTAAGAGCAAGCTGGAGCCCTGAGTTCTGTACCGGCGTCATTCGAGTGTTTATGGGAAAACCACTTCTCTGCATAGGTGCAAAAGCCAGAAGTCAGCACTTCCTACTTGATAGCTCCCACCATAAAGAAAAAATAATCACAAAGCTTCTTCAATAGAATCTTAGTCTCCTAATTAAAGAAACACTGTGTCTCTTGCATGGTTTCTTTGTTTCTGTATTGATCAAAGCCAACCTGTTCTTTTAATTGCATAGACAGTACTTTTTTGTTCCTTGGCTGATAGTGACTTCCTTGTTGGATGTGAGCATGGAAATTGACAGATCAGTCTATTTCACCCAGCCCAGTGAATTCTTTATACATCAGAATCTCAAGGCAAAGGCTTCAGTATTACATTGTTCAATGCCCCTTGATATGTAAGCCAAGAGCCTTCGTGCACATAAAACATTTATACTCAAGGAGCACAGCTCTCAGTAATAGACAGATGTGTGGTAGCATAACTGAGTGCAACATTAGAGGGAACCACTTGTGAATGACTTACAGGAGAATTGCCCAAATTATCAGTGGATTCAAAATAACTATGCTGTGAAGCTAGGGGCTTGTTTAAAAAAAAAAAAAGGAGGCAACATTTATCTGAAAAGCTCCCCTTCTTATTTCTCTCTCATAGTTCACCGCAGGATGTGGGACTCCCGGAGAGTGGGAGCTTGCTGAACCAACAGAATGCTCACTACTTCAGAAGGTGGTTTGGGTACTCAGGTACTGACATTCCTGAGGGCATCACATAGAAAGCATGGATGGTTTAAGAAGGCAGGCCACACAGAAGTGGTGGCTTCCTCTTCTGAGACTGTATCACACACGAGCATATCTCTCCGGCTGTCACTGACGTCGTGACTGAGTATACGAAAGTGGGTACTTTATAAAGGAAACAAGCCTGTCCTGGTCACAGTTTTAAAGGCTCCATAACTTTGCTTTCTGCTGGGACAAAATTCCTGAGCAACTCAACTTAGGAAGAGAGGGTGTTTGGGCTCCAAGTGCATCAGAGCAGGCACGTTCCAGTGGTAGGGACCGGAAGCAGCTGGTCACATTGTGTCCTCAGTCAGGGAAGCAGGAGCAAAGAATGGCAACCTTTACCTCGTTTTCTGCTTTGAGTGCAGTCTGGACCCACGTTTAGAGAATGGTGCTACCCACTCTCCAACATTCGTGAACCTAATCAAGATGACCTAGAGGGTTGTCTCCTAGCTGATTCAATAGTAACCAACACAAGGAGGTAGTGCTGGGACTGAGAGGACTTGGTGCTATTCCCTTGCATGGCAGAAGAGTAGAGGTACAAAGTAATGTCTTTGAGCACAGAAATCCCAGAGGTGGACTCACATTCAAGACTCATACCTACTGATGAGCATTAATCCATGTAGGATATCCCAGTTCCCATGAGCCAAGCATCTCCTAAGAAGGTTACCACTATCAATGAAGCTGGAAATACAACGTCAACAAGAGTTGGGGGAAGACTGGCCATATTTAGCCATACATAACAAATGAACTCTGTGGATGGGACGATGTCATAAAACACCTTCTCAGACCTTTAGCAGAATATGCAGACTGTCCAAAATACAGATCTCCAGACCACCCCACCTTCAGGAGGCCTCAGCACAATGTGAAAGTTCCAAAATGTAAATAACTAGCCACATATCCCCAGACAATCCCTTTCCAGAGTGCCTATTCTGAGTTAGGTCACTTGCTTTCTGAGTGTTTGACCTGGGCTCAGACTACAAACTCTGGGAGCCTTACTCTGTGGCTACAATGCATCTGGTCCAGGGTAATCTGAAGACATTGTTTTTCACGATCAAACAAACACAAAGCCAGAAGCCTTAATCCTGGAGGTCTGGAACAAGGCAACCACCATGAGCATGGAGCAGAGGGAGGGAGAGAATGAAGAAAGGAGTCCAGGCAGGAGCAGCCTTCCGGAAGCTTTTTTATAAGGGACTTGTTACCTCAGCAGCAAACAGCTCATGAGCTAGTAAAGGTACTGAGCTTCAGACACAAGCACCAGTGATACAGTTTATCTCCCCACCCTCCCATGAGCTACCTTGTGGAAACTCTTACAAAATATAGGAAGACCTTAAGGGAAACTGCTCTCAACATTTTATAGTAGCCCTTGCCCTGGTAAGCTCAGCCCCATCCCCACCCCAACTTCAACCCCTCCTAAGACCCACTAGAACCATTACCACCTCAGATGCAGACAGGTGTCCCACACTAGACTGATCCTAGTGAAACCCTCTCCACATGACCTATTTGGAAGCTTCTAAGAACCAATTTATTTTCCTTTTGTCTAGTTAATTCGAACAGTGTTTCCATCACGTGCAGCTCAAGACTTCCAAGGCATACACATGGAATTCTAGCTCTCTTTCTCCTTTTCTAGTACAAATAAAAATGTGCTTGTCATGAACACTCACTGAAACAGTCAGTACTCATTCTGGTATAATCAAATTAAAAGACTATTTTCCCCCTCTACATCTGACCCCTTCACTATAGGGATTTGTTTCTCATAGGAAGGCAAGGGTAGGCTCACGGATCAGAATTGATGGAGCCATGTTCCCCACAGCCATGAGGCATTAGAGACCTTGAGATCAAAGAAAGATTTAGTTTGCTTCTCTAGGTTTTCTTTCTACTGGTCCAAGCAGGGAAGCACAACAGGAGGTGACGGTGAATGCCGACTGCTGCTTCCATGGAGATGTTTCAAATGATGGGAACAGTTGGGGGTGAATAAGAGAAAATGGAATAATCAATCAAGAAATGTCTGCCATGCACTTCTTTTGTGGCAGTCACTGCTAGGTGCTGCATGGTGCCTACAGATGGACAGAATATGGCCGGCAGCCTGGAGAAGACCACACTCTATTTGGGGAGATGAGGCATGCACACAAACAGAAGTTACCCAAATAAAGACAGCCGATACCAAAGACTGTAGGTGGATAGACCACAAAACCCCACAAGTTTGAAAGCAGCACACAGCAGTGCAAGCTGGTGCTTTATTAGTTCTTGGTTGCAGGGAGACTTCAGCCAACATTGGTGAAAATAAGAACTTACTGGGGAAAAAATAGAGGCTACAACCTAGACTGAATAAATTTAACAGCGGGCGCTGGAGAGATGGCTGAGTGGGTCAGCACACTTGCTCATATCCAGAGGGCACTTCACAGACTCTCATAACTCCAGCTTCAGGGGACCCCACAGCCTCTTCTCCTGCAAGTGTATTCATGTACACACACATGTGTGCACACACACATACACACTCATACACTGCACACATGCACTTACATACCACATACACATACACACATAAACTTATATATCACACACATGCATACACACCACACACACATGTACACACATGTACACACACATACACTTATATACTACACACACATGCATATACATACCACAACTACACACACGTGCACACACATGTGGACACACATACACTCATATACCACACACATGCACATACATACCACACACCACACACACATGTACACACACATACTCATACACTACACACATTCACTCACATATATGTATATACCACACAAATATGCACACACACATACTCATACACTACACACATTCACTCACATATACGTATATACCACACACACATATACCATAACACACACACATGCACACACATACCACACCACAACACACACACATGCACACACACACACTTACATACCACACACACATGTACACATGCCACACACTCACACAGACTCACATACACACATTCACATACCACTCATACAGCACACACACACTCACACACTATAAACACATTCACATGCTACACACACACTGACACACTACAAACACATGCACATGCTACACACACAGCACACCCACACAGTACACCACACACACACACATACATACACATACTATACACGCTATAAAATAAAACAAAATGTTCTTTTTTAAAAAAAAGAGTTAAATGACAGAGTTTGAGAAGGAAGAAGGCAGAGTGGCCCAGATGACTTCCTTGTTGCTCTTTGTGATGACGCACACCGAGAATCATGCCTGGGCTTGCCTGGACAGTGGAGGGAAGGGGGCAAGGAGTGAGATGCAGAGTCCCCACATCTTTGACCAGAGAGAGTTTGTACTTCCTGCTCTGAAAGCTGGGAAGAGATGGCTGCTCAGCTGTAACTGATGCAGGGACTGAGGAGACCGGGAGGCGCTTGTGTATCCTGGAGGGCAAAACTATTATTACACTGTCACCTCATCCATAATGAAGAATTCTCCAGAACCATCAGAGAGCGGCCTGGGATTTTAACCACTTATGAGCCAAGAGCATTGCTTTGAAACCATCTGTCTGGAAAGCTTTTCTGTGCTGGGACGGCGGTTCAGCACTCAGTATGCAGAAGGAAACACTTGACTTTCTGGCTTTATTGAGCAGTATTGACATGCCCAGGCATCCATGACAGCTAATCACAAAGTTCCAATTAGCTCCTGTCTCCTAATGCCCTTCCACCGGGATATGCTGTGCAAACGAGGACAGCGTACGCTCTCGCCTGGAGGAGACCCCGTAGAGGGCGCAAACCCGAAACATTGCCAGGAGGTGGTCAGAAAACACGCCTGCATGGACACTGTGCTGGGTTTTATGGAAGAGGAAACATATTTCAATCTTTTAAATAATATTTTTAAAAGTCTTCTGGCCACAGCGTGGGCGTTAAGGAGTGGGTGCAGAAATGACAGCGTCATATGCAGCAGCCACAGATGGAGGCTTCAGCTCCAGCGAGTAGGAGGCACAAAAGTTGACGAAAGACTCCCCGCAGTCTTTCTAAGAGATTTCTTATTACTAAATGACTCGGTGACTGCATTGTTAAGAAAGAAGTCCGTTTCCCCACATCTCAAAAGCCTGTGAAGAATTCCAGGAAGTGACTGAAGCCTAGGAGACGAGCTCCACCCATATCATTGGTCCCTGGCTTTATCCAGACCATCATGTGGTCGGTCATCTCTTAGCAAGAAGGGCTTGACTCAGTGTGTCTCACTGCCTTCTGTGCTTGGTTTTTTATTTTGTTTTGTTTTGTTTTGTTTTTTGGAGTAGTCTGTCTTTATCCAACCTTTTCCTCCACCACTAGGCTATAAACGTTCTGGTGAGAGAGACATCTTGTGTTTAGCTCTGCTTGTGACAGAGTGGTGACTCTGTCCTCTTGTTTGGTCATGAAAAGCAGGAAGCCCATTGAGGCCACACAGTGAAGCCATGTTCTTCAGTGTTTCTGGAAGCTCAATCCCCCTCTACGGAACTCCTGAAAGAATCCTGATGGCTTCGGAACTCGAGGGGGAAAGGAAGAGTGATATTCCAGTCATGGTGTCTTATGAACTTAATACAGTCAGAGATACTCGTGGAAGGTGTTTGCTATCTTAAACAGCATGCTTCACACATTCGTAGGGCTTTTTTACATTACCACTATGTGCCCTGCAAGGTCCTATTAGTGGCAAAGCAGTTATTATCACCGTAGTTTTATAGATCAGAAAAGAAAGATTCATAGAGATTAAATTCTTCGCCTTACAGTTTCAGATAGCGAAGCCAAGGCTCCCACCTGACTGTTCACTTCACCCCGGGTTCTAGAGGAGCAAACAGTGGTGACTCGGATCTATGAGGCAGGCTCAAGATCTGTGCGGGCGTTGAGCCCCTATGCAGTCCTTCCTCTGGTCTGGAAGGTGCAGAGTTGTAAGACCTTCTCTGCTTCGCTAGAAGATAGCACTAAGACAATCTGTATGACCTAACTGAGTGACAAGGGCAAATCAACCAGTTAGTGAGAGCCAAGGGTCATCTTTCAGCATGGGTATGTATGAGTGACGTGACCTTAGAAAGCAGTCTATTTACCAACCTAGATTCAGTTCGGAATCAATTCATCTGTAACTCAATGAGATCACATAAACAATTCAACGAAATCATCTTAATGGTAAACTGAAAATACTCTATTCTTCCTTTTAAGTACTTGAGACATCTCATCTGTTATAAGGTCCTCTTGAACAGAATCTAATTTTTGGCAACATTTCAGCAACATATAATATAAAATGTAAATTGATATAATCCTCTTAGGAAGCATTTGGGAAATTTATATTAAGAATCAGAAAAATGGTAATACTATTTGACTTAGTAATTCCACTGGTGGGAAATTATGTAAAATATCTGAGAAACCATACCCCCTCGCTGGAGTATTCAAAATAACATAGTCAAGCATAATCTTAGCAATTTGTCTATCATTTATAGAATTTCTTGGTGGCAGAGAACACAAATGCACCTAAGGATATTCAGTCAAAAAAGATAGCAGAGAGTAGTTCCTGGACTGAATGACACAAAGAAAGGTCAGAACTAAGGTCTATCCAGCTTCAAGGTCCTTGGCATTGAGGCCTCATGAACCTTCAAGTTCAGGTCTCAAAATGGCCCCTATAGAGAGAATATAGAATGCCTCCTCAGTCTCATGTTTGGCCCCATCTGGTGACACCGTCTTCAAGATGCAGAGAGGCAAGCTTCTACGAAGGGACCAGTTCTCTGGAGGCAGGCCTGAAAGCCTTAGGGCCTGGCTTATGTCCTGTGCCCTCTCTGCTCTCAGCCTGCTGATGGCAGATGCTATGTGGCGTTCCTCCGATGACCACTCACACACCCCACCCCATCATGAACTGTATCCCTAAGTTAATGTCTAACAGGAAAGCTAAAGAACACACCCTCTTTCTACCCACACTTGAGCAATGGGATATGGTGCCCAAGACCCTATTATCTGGTGACTGTGCATAACTGCTTAGAAAGAGTCCCTCTAATCCCTGAGTAACTCAAAACTGGGATGAAAAATGCTGTGCTCAGTGGCTTGTGCAGGCTCGTGCAGAGGAGGAAATGACATTTCCCTAAAAGCAAGAATGCAGAGCCGGTGTCCACCACCAGGGCAGGTGGCCAAGTACATTTTTAATGTATCAACTAGACAATATCTTATTATAATCATAAAGATGGCAATTGCAGAGACTAGAATGGTTGTCATTTTAAATAAAAACACAGGATAGTCAAATTTTTACCTGAATGTACAGTTGTGCTTAGGAAAGGAAAAAAAATCACCCAAATCTCTATGAGCAGCTATGTTTCTGTCTGATCTTGCTTGCAGGATAAAAGCACTTTCCTTGTAGGATGAAACCAGAGAGTGGTACAGGGGCTGGTTCTAAAGATGCTACACTTACCACAGGAAGGTAGGACGCTGGGGTCTCCTAGGATTAGAAGGCTGCACTTGTCATCTACTCTGATCCATCAGATATGGGGCTGAGAAGGAGAAGGTTGAGCAGTCATTGCCTTTGGTCTGAGCTTGTCTGGGTTGCCCCATGTCCCTCTTCTCGGGGACCTTGGTTATAGGAAAAGGCCTCAAGGAGGGGGCAGGAAGGAAGGGACGCAGAATGACTCTACTTTGTGAGCATTTACACTCTTTACTTGATTCTCAGAGCACAGTTTAATGGTAGAGCATATGCTTGGTAGACATAAGACCCTTGGTTCAACCTCCAGCACTCCCTAGCCCAGCACTCCCTAGTGCATGAATAAGGAGAACAAATAAAAATGTACTGCAGTTTTAAATTTTTGATTGATTCTCTGTGCTTTCTTCTTAAACGCCTAGTGCATAGTCTAAAAGGCTTTGCATTTGGAATGTGAGAAATGTCTATTAAATTCAACTGCTGTCGATATACGGGAGCTGTAAAAATGTTATTTGTTTGGTTTAGATATTACCCACCTTTCTCCAGCTCCCAGAATGCAATCTTTCTGTTCTATAACTTAATGATCCAAAAGGAAATCTTTCTCAATGCTCAACTGAAATGACTTCAGGATTGGTTCCTTCCAGGTTCAGTAATCTTTTGTTTTTATAATGCTCCAAAGATTCAAGGATGAAAGCATCGCCTACAGCCCTCTTTAAAAGTCTACAATGTTTCCCTTGACAATGTGAAGACAAGGAAACTGTGACTAACAAATCACTTTACACAAAGAAAATGGATTCTCTGCAAAACAAAGTAACCATAGGACTATATGATTGTGTGTGTGTGGTTAGGAACATAGCACCCTTCTGAATCTCTATGTAGTTAAAATAGACATTACTTCTAGCTTCAGATTTTCCATGAGGGAGGCAAAAAGAAAAATATCCAATCCATGCAGAAAATATAAGCATAATTATATACAAGTTTTTTGAGGAATTTGAAAAAAAAAATAGCAATGTTTCCTGACAGCTGATCACCATTTTTAAGGTTTACCTTTTTATTTGAAATTTTATCTAATTTTAATTACCTGTGTGTGTGTGTGTGTGTGTGTGTGTGAGCTTGGGTGTGGGTGTTCTCCTTGATCCTTCAGTTCTGAAGTAATAGGCTGTGAGCCCACCTGATGCGCATGTTAGGACCTAGCTTTGCAAGAGCACTGTTCAGCCTTCCCGCTGGAGCCAATCTCTCTCCAGCCCAGTCTATGCTCAGTGTTTAGAGCAAGAGAAGGAAAAAAAATTACAGAAAGATGCCAGCCCTATTGTACAGAACTCTTTAACACTTTCAGGGGAAAAGATGTGCCATAAATCAAATGAACTTCAAAAGTCAGATGAATCTTCCTTTAATATAAAACTGTATCATCTATTCTCTGGCATGTCCTTCAACCATGGGATTTGTTTTTTTACTTTTAACAAAACCTCATAAAATTTAAAGTGAATATCAGGAGACAGGTACTAAGACAGAAGATACTCTATGTGTGTAAAGAATCCTCTGCACAACCCTGGACGTCTCGAGAACCCCACACTTCATCTTCAGTGCTGTTAGCTTTTCATGACGAAAGCTTACAGTCCTGAAATGCAAACCAAAGGTTCCAGGGAAAATTAACTTGTTAAATTAGAAGGGGGGAAGCCAGCTTGTCACTGGGAATAATGAATACCATAATTCCGTAGTTAAATGATATGTCCTAGATGTGAATATGCAAATACTCCCATTGGGCTTTCAATTCATCTTTGCTGTAGCTTTGTATTCTTCTCTCAAAGAGAATAAAACAAATACAAGACTTTCTTCTCCTCCTCCTTCTCCTCCTCTTCTCCTCCTCTTCTCCTCTTCCTCCTCCTCTTCTCCTCTTCTCTTCTTCCTCTTTTTCTCCTCTTTCTCCTCCTTCCCCTCCTCTTCTCTTCTTCCTCCTCTTCCTCCTCCTCCTCTTCCTCTTCTCCACTTGCTCCTCTTCCTTTTCTCCTCTCCCTCCTCCTTATCCTCTTCTCCTCTTCCTCCTTTTCTTCTTCCTCTTCTTCCTCTTCTCTTCCTCCTCCTCCTTCCCCTGCTCTGTTCCTCTTCCTCCTCTTTTTCCTCCTCCTCCTCCTTTTCTTCTTCTTCTGTCTTCCCTCCACACAAGCACTAACCCATAGATCTGCATATCTAAGCACTAACTTATACCAGTTTATTTGTTTTGTGATATAGGCTAACTATGATGGTTTGAATAAAAATGGTTTCATTAGACCCATAAGGAGTGACACTATTAGGAGGTGTGGTCTAACTGGAGTAGGTGTGACTTTGTTGGAGGAAATGTGTTACCAGAGGCTGGGCTTTGAGGTCTCAGATGCTCAAGCCATGCTCAGTGTGGCATTCACTTCCCATTGCCTTTGGATCCAGATGTGGAACTCTCAGCCTCCTCTCCAACACCACATCTGCCTGCACACTGCCATGTTCTCAGCAGTAGTAATGATGGACCAAACCTCTGAACTATAGCCCTAATTAAACATTTTTGTTTTAATGCCATGATCATGGTATTTCTTCACAGCAATAAAACCATAACTAAAACACTAACTTTGAACTCACTATAGTTAAAAATAACCTTGAACTTTTGACCCTCCTGTTTTTACCTCCTAAGTGCTGGAATCACCAGGCATGGACCACCACACCTGGTTTATATGGGACTGTGGACTGAACTCAGGGCTTTTGGCATGTTAGGCAAACAACTAATAATTGAGCTATATCCCCAATCCCAAAGTGGATTTATAATTTATTTTCCTTTTCTCTTTTTTTTCTTTTTTCTATTTCCCCTTCCACTTCTCTCTTTAATGTTGGTGAATTCAATACTAGCAGCCTGCTTTAAGGGCATGGAGATCCTACTAACCATCTCTGTTGAAATAAACCAGTACACACACACACACACACACACACACACACACACATGCACACATATCACATACTCACTCACATACATAGACACAGACACAGATGCACACATGTGTAATCACACAGATACACACATGCACACACATACAGACACACAGATATACACAGAGATACACAGACTCACACATGCATACACACAGACACACACACTGACATATATGTGCACACACAGACACACATGCACCCCTTACTTTTCAAGATCCCTGTAGAAAATTAATTCCCTTATCACTTCAAGCTATAAAACATGGTCTAGGTAAGTATGTTTAAATGAAATACAACTAGATTCCCGGTTTTAGAAGAAGTGTATCTTCTTATGCTTCCGACACTCTGGTGGTCAGTGGCAAGGAAGATTCCACAGTTGGAGGACAGAGGGAAATCTGCTTCTCTTTTCTTTGTCTTTCTCCTCTGACCGACCAATTATTTCCTCCCACCCCCTTGCTGCAAAGAGGAAGCTGAGATAAAGGGACTTCACTCTCCACTTACCCACTTGTCTGGTACAGTAGTGGGTGATGTGATATCTGAATTCTCTAGGCTTGCCCTAGGTTTTCAGCTGTGTGAGTATAAGAGAGAGAGAAAGAGAGACAGGGAGAGAGGCAGAGAGACAGAGACAGAGACAGAAGCAGAGATACAGAGAAAGAGAGAGGGAAGGAGGGAGAGACAAGAGAGACAGAAAGAGAGAAGGGAGAAGGAAGGAGAGAGAGGCATAGACAGAAAGAAAGACAGACAGGGGAGGGAGGGAGAGGGGAGGGGGAAAGAGAGAGACAGAAAGAGGGGGGAGAGAGAGACAAAGGCAGGACAGACAGACAGAGACAAAGACAGAAAAAGAGACAGAGAGAGGAAGGGAAAGAAGAGGGAGGCAGGAAGGGAGGGAGAGACATAGAAAGAGAGAGACAGGGAGCTAAACAGACAGAGACAGAGACAGAGAGAGGGAGGGAGAGAGGGAGGAAGGGAGACAGAGACAGATAGAGACAGACAGAGAGGGAAAGAGGGAGGGAGAGACAGAGACAGACAGAGACAAAGAGAGACAGAGAGAAGAGGGAGGGAGAGCCAGAGACATAGACAAAGAGAGACTGCAGAAGGGGGAGGGAGGGAGAGAAGGAGAGAGGGTGGGAAAGAAAGCAGAGAGGGAAGAAAGACAGAGACAGAGATCCCAAACCTTTCCCTTTATGTGACTGGTCAGTTGTACGAAGAGGCTATGAAGTGAGTTCTCACACAGTCACCACCTACATCAAGAGTGAAAGTCAGAGGCCATCTTAAGCAAACGCCCACCAGGTCTGTCTGGGTTCCAGCACACCCTGTTGGAAGAAAGCAATTGCCTCACTGAGCTGCTGCCAATGAGTTCCTTCATGTGACACTGCAGATGTTTAACACCCTCAAGCCACATTTCTGGGGATGTCATCGGACAACACAACACGGTGCTATTCTCTCTCCACAGGGACAACTGCAATGCGGCAGAGTAGGAATCCAGCTCCTGCTGCCTGCTTGCTCCCCTTTCTGTGCTGAGGGCATCTCCTCCTCCAATCTGGTGCTATATAAAACTCTAACTCTGGGCTAGAGAAATGACTCAGCCAAGGCCCCGGGCCCTAGGGATCTAACACTCTCTCCTGACCTCCTCAGGTACCAGGCATGCACACGACACACGTGCATGCAGGCAGGCAAAATACTGAGACACCTAAGATAAAAACAAGCCCCCTTTTAAAAGCAAATAGAAAGTTGTTTGCTCTTCAGGGACCTCTTAGACAAGACCAAAGTCAATACTTCTCAGTGGAGGCCACTGTGGACACCTCTCTGGGGGTTAATCTTCTTCCAAACTGGGAACTAGAAACTGGACCACTTGGTGATAGTTTTCACACATTAGGCCATTGGGCTAGGCTTGGTGAGGTCCCTCTCCAAGTTGCTGGAGTGAAATGGTCGGTCCTTCTTGCTTGTCCTCGGAGGTAAAGAGGGATTCATTTACAGCATAGGAACACCACTCTAAAAACAGTCCCATCTGATTACCAGCTCCCCACTCCAACCACCTAGGAAGGAAATACTTCAGCAAGGTAACAGATCTTCCGTTTGCCGCTTCTAGCCCACACAGATGTTTCTTTTCAGCCCTGTGTGACCATCTGACAGGCAATTTGGAAAGACCTGTTTTAATTTTTACTCCATCTTACTATCTTATATTTATGTTCAGAAGAGTATTCTAGCTAAACATGGTGGGGAGGACAGACCTTTAATTCCAGCACTTGAGAGGAAGAGGCAAGTGGATCTCTATGAATTTGAAGCCAAGCTGATCTACCTAGTGAGTTCTAAGCCAGCCAAGGCGATAGAGTGGGACCCTGTTGATGATGATGGTGGTGGAGGTGGTAGTGGTGACTTACTGTTTTTAAAATGTTGTAGTTCAGCCCCAACCTACAGAATGCAAATATATGCCAGGTATATAATGCTCTATAGTTTTAATAAAAGTTACAGTTACAGCCGGGCCGCGGTGGTGGCGCACGCCTGTAATCCCAGCACTCTGGGAGGCAGAGGCAGGCAGATTTCTGAGTTCGAGGCCAGCCTGGTATAGAGAGTGAGTTCCAGAACAGCCAGGCTATACAGAGAAACCCTGTCTCAAAAAACCCAAATCCAAAAAACCAAAAAAAAAAAAAGAAAGAAAGAAAGAAAAAGTTACAGTTACTATAACCCAAAGGTAATACAAATTACCTTTACAAATTACAAATTGTGGATGTAAAAATTCAATGATATAAAATAAAGATATCAGGATGGCAATATTGACAGGGTCCGTCAATATCAAGGAAAGGGTGTGAGACTCTATCTATCTGCAGAGGGTGTTTGCTTTTATCATGCTGCCTTTGTTTTCCTGCCTGTTCGTTTCTTAGCGGGAGTCCTCCCTTGCTGCCTCCTAGGGACTGGGGCCTCTTGTCAATCATGGGGCCTCTCTTTCTCACTCACTTCAAGGCCAGGAGGAAGCCTTTCCAAGCACAATGCAACAGCCTGTTTCTTTTGAAATGAAGAAAATAGGACCCTCATCTTCAATGTTTTTTTTCTTTTTAATTTTGTTTGAAAAGTGACAGGAAAAGAATGTATCTAAAGAGAGCAGGCAAGGAACATTTTCCTCAGCAGACCGAGCAGTGCTACACTAACAATGCGCTCGCTGATGGGGAGGCAGCGAGTCCTTTTGTTTACTAAAATACCTCAATCAATTTTTCTTTTAATGACTTTCATCCCCACTGCCTATGGGTACCGCTGAAGGACGCGTTCGCCCTGAATCTTATCTTTCCTCATGTTCTTTATTGTTCAGGACAAGCACACGCCACGGTCATGTGATATTCCTTGTTAGCTGTAACTGAAGCTTAACGGATATAATTAATGGATTATTCCAAGGCTCTCTTTAGTTCCACGGTTCCTTTTCTTCTTAAAGAGATGAATTCTAATAAGGGCCTTATCAGATTCTAAGTACAGTGGAGGCATAGCAGAGGACTGAAACCCCTCGTGGCTTATTGTGGTAATGAAGTAAATGCCCTTCTAGGGAGACAGCATTGGGTTTTAGCATCTCCCTCAATGTGTTGCCGGAGATGAGAAATCTGGTCCTGATGTCTTACCAAGCCCTTTATACACCACATAAGATTGGCAGGTGATGTGCCCTCTGGCTTGTGCCATCTGCAAATGTCATCAAGCAGATGTTAGATAATCTCAGTCAGCCTCGTTTCTCAAGGCTACACCGTGTTTCTTGAATTTATTCCTGAAGAGTTAAAAAGAATCCCAGGGGATATTAGCCTAGAAGCTTGGAATACTCAAGACACAATTCACATATCAAATAAAGCCCAAGAAGAAGGAAGGAGAGGGCCCTGGTTCTGGAAAGGCTCAGTGCAGCAACGTAGGGGAAGTGGGAAGGGGTGGAATGGGGAACAGGGGGAGGGAAGAGGGCTTATGGGACTTTTGGGGAGGGGGGATCCAGGAAAGGGGAAATCATTTGAAACGTAAATAAAGAATATATCAAATAAAAAATAAAGAATACCAGGGCCGTGGCTACACCTGAGAGTTCTTGCCTCTCTTGCATGAGGCCCTGAGTTCAGTCCTCACTATGCAAACAGAACAAGGTAGTACATGCCTGCAATCCTAATACTTGGAAGGCATAGAAGACATGTGAAGTGAAGCTACATTGCCAATTTTAGGCTAGTCTGGATTACATAAGAATCTGTCTCCAAAAAGAAAAAAATTTAGGATATGTGGCTAAATTTTGGACAATTTTTAAAATTTAAATTTCAAAATAAAATACATTTTATTTTTTTACTGTTTTCTAGGGTTTCTGTGATTGAAGCAAATTACTATTAGAATAAGAGAAAAATGTTACTTTAAAAGAGGACATCAAAAAATGAAAATTAACATTAACTAAAATACATTTGGGATTATAGATAGCCTGAATCTTCACACATTTATCTTGTTTTTAAAAATTGGTATGTATAGCTTATCATGATGATAAAACCTAGTCAGGCCAGGGTATAATGATGCATTGGATGTCAATAATAGTTGTGGAACATTTACATCTAGAATGAACATACATGCAAAAAAAATAATTTTGAAGACAAATCATACGCTATCCAGCTTCATGTAAGTCAGCGGCTCCCAACCTTCCTAATACTGTAACCCTTTAACACAGTCCCTCATGTTGTGGTGACCCCAAACCATAAAATTATTTTTCTTGCTACTTCATGACTGTAATTTTGCTACTGTTATCAATTATAATATAAATATCTGTCTTTTTCAATGGTCTTGGAAGACCCCCGTGAAAGGGTCATTTGACCCCCTCCAAGGGGTCATGATCTGCAGGTTCAGAACTAATGACATAAGTTGACAGTTTTAAAGAGGAGCAGACTGTGATCAGAAAACCTCAGTTTTACTCTGTTTGGATCACCCAACGTTATCGGCTGGAGGCTTTACAGTGAAGGTGGCTGAGATTACCGCCCAGGGGAAGGCACCGATACTTAGTTAGGCAAGAGCAGTGAGGACAGATGCAGCACAGTGTGAAAGTTGGTATTTGGAAACATTCTAACTCTTTGTGAATGAGCTCAGAGTCCTGGGTTTCTGCTAACGAACTCCCATTCTGGGGAAGCCGGAGCTGTTGAGCAGGTTATTTAGCTGTTCTTTGGGTTTTCTGAGCTGAAAACTGAAGACTTTGGGATTTCAGTTTTATGTTTGCATTTTGGACATTTTTGAGTCGTGGTCTCAAGTCACCCGGGCTGGCCTTAAACTCTGTCCTAGATTTTCTTCCTAGTGCTGTGATAAAATACCCTGATGTGCAGGCAATAAAAGACCCTGATGTGTTGGCTATTTTCATCCTAACTTGACATAAGTTATAGTCATCTGAAAGGAGGGAACCTCAATTGCCTCAATATAATTGGCAACAATGTAGGACATTTTCTTAATTAGTGATTTAGGAGGGCCCATGTGGCTGGTACCACCCCTGGGCTAGTGGTCCTGGGTTCTACAACAAAGCAGATTGAGCAAGGCGTGAGGAGCAAGCCAGTAAGCAGCAGTGCTCTATGGCCTCTGTATCAGCTCCTACCTCCAGGTACCTGCCGTGCTTGAGTTCCTGACCTCACTGATTTCCATGATGAAGTGCAATATGGAACATTGAAATAAACCCTTTCTTTCTCAAGTTGCTTCTGGTTGTGGTGTTTCATCACAGCAATGGTGACCTGATTAAGACATAAATTGGTACCAGGAGTGGGGTATCGCTGTGACAGACCTGACGGTGTTGTTTTGAGGCTTGGAGAAGGACTTTGAAACTCTGAACTAGAAAGCCATTGAGTGTTCAAAGCTTGGTGAGTTGTTCTGTGGGAGCTTGGGAGATGAATGTTAGGAGGCATGGAGCTGCAGAGGCCTGGCATGGGAAGCTCCAGAGGGAAGTTTGAGAGTCCCTTAATGACAGTATCGGGGACATTGCATATTTTGATTTAAAAATCTGTGGTTCTGATTAGCTGGGGCTGAAGAATCAGCTATTATTAATAAGATAGATCAGAAAAACAACACCTTTGCTGGGACAATGAGGGCTCATTAGTTAGTGGTGCTTCTCTGTGTGTATATGTTTATGAGACATACATGCATGTTCATATGGGTGTGCAAACATGTGTAAGCAGTAGTATGTAGACATGTCTAGCTGGGGGTGGGTATCTTCCTCCATCACCCTCCGTTTACTTTTTTGAAACAGGATTTTTTTTTCCCACTGAATCTAGAGGTCACTGATTCTGCAAGTCTGGCTGGCCCCTGAGCTCCACGGACTCAAACGACCTTCACCAGTTCTAGGGCTGGAGTTGCAGGCACATGTTGCTGCATCTAACATTTGCATGGGTACTGAGGATTTGAACCAGGTCCACATACTTTCATGGACAGCACTTTACCAAATGAGCCAGCTCCCCAGTTCCCAACCACTGGTTCCTCTTACCGATTTGTGGAGTCTCCCTGATTATTCACTACTATAGACACTCTATACAATTAAATCATGTCTTATACATCCATTCCCATCTCTCTGCATCTATTAAACTATCCAAGTACCCAACTCACAGATAAGAAATTTAACATTTGTCCTAAGTATACACAATAAAGCAAATTTGGCTTAGAACTTCCCTTTATGGATAATTTCTCCTCAGATATTACTGATTAAATGCTGGTTATAACAAAAAGCAAATATAAAGGCCTGCTAAATTAGGGTCTTTTGTTTTTTACAATTAACTGGCTGAAGCTTTCTTTCTAATTTAGAGACATGCAGTAAGTTCATACTTTTTTTTTTTAAGTCTGTGATTTTTTCCAGTTTCTGTAAATCTCACACATTAACCTTGAAGCCACGAGCTTTTTTGAAATTCTTCAAATTCTTTAAATAGATCTGGGGGCTGGGCGGGCTGACTTTTATAAGCCTCACACTTTCAGCAGATAAAACCCACTCTCCTTTGTTTAAGGCGTCATCATTGGATGCATTCGAAGGGGAGAACACGCAGCCTTTTGACAATCCACTCAGCACCAACACAAGTCTTATATATGAGAAGCCATCTTTTTGTTATTTATTAAAACATGTTTGAAATTAATGCTTTAATCTATTCACTGTTTAATTAAAATATTTTTTATGGAGCTCCTGCTATGTGAAAGGCAAAACATTATTTTTAAATATGCCCCAAGCTTTCATGTGAATTTATTCTTTTCTTTTGACATTAATATGATTCAGCCCTTTAAAAATTCTCTGCAGACTGCTGGAGGCTAGAGGACGGTTGGTGCTGAAAGGGCAGCTACTGACCATGGTGGAGACAGCCGGAGAAAGTGGAGCAGGCTTTGGCACTACTGACATTTTCAGTCAGACGATTCTCTGTTGTAGGGAATGGTCCTGTGCTTTGAGAGGTATCAAACAGCTCCTCTGGATCCCACCTACTGGGAGCAAGCAGCACCCTATCTTTCCCTTCCCCAAGTTGTAACACAGCTAATGGGAATCAAGCTCACCCCTGCTTAAGCTCCGATGAGCTACCATGATTCTCAGACAATGTACCAATCTCCACTCCAAGTATGTCCTTGGTGAGGTGGTGAGATGGCTCGGTGGGGAAAGCCACTTGCTGCCAAACCTGACAACCTGAGTTCAATTCCTGGGACCACATGTGGAAGACAAAACCCAAGTCTTCAGCCCTCCACTTGCACAGTGTGGGATGTGAGTAACACACACACCCCTACAGGCATACACACACACACACACACACATACACACACAGGCATACACATACATACACATGACAAATACACAAACACATGCACACACAAACAAACATGTACACATACACATGACAAATATACACCATACCACAAATAAAAGTAGTGTTTTTAACAACATGTGTCTTTTGCTTCCTATAGACGATAATAAACCCATATAATCTGTATAGAGAGGCTTCACAAAGAACAGATTTTCATTCTCGTTTTCACTTCCAGAAATAATGATTTCAGGTGATCTCTTCATGAAACAGTGAAGACTTAGCTGTTGGCCTACAGTTAGAATTAATCTTTCCTAAACACATGTAATCTGCAGCGGTTTAGACTTCCTCTCTGGCTGTCATGCCTAGGCTGCTTTACTGGCATAACAACAGAGATGTTGGTGCCCGGTCCTGGAGGCCGGAACAGCCTCCAGGTTTGGTGAGGCCTCTCTTCCTGTTTTTGGCTTGCCAGCTTCTCAATGTAGACAGAACAACTGCTGGCCCCTTTATAATGTACAACACTGTTCTGAAGATCTCCGTCCTTAGGACCAAGCTACCTCCTAAGGCTCCACCTCCTAACATGAGCTCACTGGGAATCAATATTACAATATTTGTGTAGGGAGATAGGAGAGAAATATTTATTCCATAGTATCTTTCATGACTAATACAAAATAATACAAAGAAACCACCACGTGGCGCTACCAAGGACTGAGGGAATCCAGAGTCTGTATGCTCTGTACTTAGCAGAGCTATGAGGAGGAGCCTCTGCCCTCTCACTGCAGTGTATTAATTACCTAGAAATCAGATGAAAGGGTTTGACTTAGGAGATCGGGGGAGGCATCTCTTTTTCCTTCTTATGATATATCCAATCGGCCCTCATGCAGGTGGTTTGGAACTCTCTGAAAATGTCCACCTGGGTCTGAGGATGTAGCTTAGTCCCTGGATGAGGCTCTGAGTTGGATCTCGAGCTCAGGGGTGGGGAACCCAAACAAAAAATGCCCTCCCTTGAAAATAAAAAGCAGCTAATAGGCCTTGGCTTTTAGCCCAGTTGGAGTCATTGCAGCGTCACGAAATGGAATTAAGAAGTTACCTGGGCACAGTCAGCCTTAGTCATGCCACAGTAGGAGTCTCTGAAAGGACAATGTCCACTTAAAAGCAAAGAGTGAGCTCAGCCTCGCCCACAGACCCACCCATGCCTTCCTTAAGTCTGCATCTGCACTCAGGAAATGAGTGCTTGGTGTCGCTTTAGCCTAATGTCACTAAACATTCAAAATATCTAACTAGATCCTTCTATATTCCCTTGGGGAACGTGCCCTAGGGCAAGTCTCCTCTCCATAAATTAATAAATTGACATTCCAATGATACATACATACATAGATAGATAGATAGATAGATAGATAGATAGATAGATAGATAGATAGTGAGTCTGGGTCACACGAATCCTCCCCAGAAATACAGCTCTATTCTCAGCATGCCGAGAAATATAGGTGCTGAATCTAGAATCCAAACTGTGGCAAGTTAATAACCATGAAACCAGTTGTTTGTTGGCAAATCTCTAGCAGACAGCAGGGAGGAGGAGGATGGGGCAGGGAGGAGGAGGGCAGGGGAGGGAGAAGGAGGTGGGGGAATAACTACATTTGCATCTTTGACTAATCTTTATAAACCAAATACTTGCACTCAAGTGCCAACTCCAAGCAGCCGGACAGAGGCCTATGTGCTGCTACGGACGTAGAGCGGGGGTCAATCATATTGCTCACAGCAAACTTAAGCCGTTAACCTGGGCTCATCAGTCCTTCCTGTGTGTAGCCCCTGTGCAGACTAGAAACAGCCTTCAGCACATAATTTCAACTGATTCTTACAACATCATGAGCTAACTATAAAAGATATCATTCTCTTTTATATACGAAGAAATGCTCAACTGTTTGCCCACGGTTAAACAGCTGGTGCATGGCAGAGCAGATACTAACGGCAGCTATATTTGTTGAGTGTCAAATTGGAGGCCAGAGACACAGATATCTTGTCTAATCTGGAAAGCCATCTTATGAAGTAGACCTTATCGGCTCACGCTGTGTGCCTGTGGATGTTCAAGTTTATGTGTCTGGATGTGGAGGTCACAGGTCAGCCTGGGTGTTATTCTATCTTGATTTTTTGTTTGTTGGTGTGTTTTGTTTTAGAGACAGGGTTTTTCACTGCCTGAAACTCACTGATGCGGCTTGTTGGCCAGTAAACCCTCAGGAGCTACCGGCTGTCTCCACCTGCCCAGCACTGACGTTACAAGTGTACACCACTACATCTAGCTTTGACATGCGTCCTGGGGATCAAACCCAGCTCCTCAAGATTGCACAGCAAACAGTTTATAGACTGAGCCATTTACCCGGACAACTGGACCTACTTTTTGTTGTCTGTTTTGTTTATTTGTTTTGAGCCCAGGTTTCTCTGTGTAACCCTGGCTGTCCTGGCACTCACTTTATAGACCAGGCTGGTCTCAAACTCAGATCTTTCTGCATCCGCCTCTGGAATGCTGGGATTGAAGGCATGTGCCATCACACCTGGCTCAACTGGGTGCATTTTAAGCACCAGAAAGCTGAGCTCAGTGACACTCCAGGAAGTCGTCCTGAGACGGGATCAGCTACACAATGTTAAGCACAGCATACACTGGGGAAAGGCTTCTGAACCATGGATTTCTGGGACCCTGGGAATTCAGATTCGCTGGGTTTATGGTCAGGCCCAAAACCCTCACCTAGAATGCTGGTCTCAGCTCCACACTTTGAGCATGCTGAGTGGTACCAGCTGTCTCTCCACTGCCCCTGGGAGTCCAGGGGGTCGATCTTCTTTTCTGTACCCGGTCATTCCACCCTGAAACTATTGACTCTAGCCTCCTAACTAACCCAGAAAGAGGCAACACTGTGATAATTTCTAAATAAATGAAGTCTGTTTTAATTATTTGACATTAGATATGGTATCTCTCAGCCTTAATATGGACTGGTAGTGTAAAGAAAATTTAATTGCCATTGTACTGGCTGGTTTTGTGTGTCAACTTGACACAAGCTAGAGTTATCACAGAAAAAGGAACCTCCCTTGAGGAAATGCCTCCATGAGATCCATCCATAAGGCATTTTCTCAATTAGTGATCAAGGGGGGAGGGCCCAGCCCAGCTCACTGTGGGTGGTGCCATCCCTGGACTGGTGGTCTTGGGTTCTATAAGAAAGCAAGCTGAGCAAGCCAGGGGAAGCAATCCAGTAAGCAGCACCCTCCATGGTGTCTGCATCAGCTCCTGTATCCTGACCTGCTTGAGTACCAGTCCTGACTTCCTTTTGTGATGAACAGCAATGCAGAAGTGTAAGCTGAATAAACCCTTTCCTCCCCAGCTTGCTTCTTGGTCATGATGTTTGTGCAGGAATAGAAACCCTGAGTAAGACAAATGACTTAAAACCATTAGATGAAATCTTTTAGATACTTCTCATTGGCGTTATTATTGAAGCCCTAGTCAGTCCTGGAAATAAAGACTTTAAGTTAAATTTTGCTATCAATAGTCCGTGTAGGGAAAAAAAGATGTTTGAATGTGTTGTTTGTTAACTTTCTAGAATCACAAATCACAAAATTCATGAGGCTCTTGCCTCTGAGAAAACTGACTTCTCATTCCTCTGACATGTGCATTTATAAGCTCAGCACCCAAGCAATGCTCAATGGTAATGTTAATTATAGCATTCAGAAGACATCTTTCCATGAGGCTCTCAGATAACAGCAGCGATGTAACCATTCCGACCCCCAGGGTGGGCTGAAGACACAGATAGAATTATCAACTCCATGTAAGAGATTTCAAGTCTTAGGTGTCTTGCTGAAGGTCACCTGCAGTCTTAAAAGCAACAAGGATTCCTGGCTCAGGACAGCACACACACAGATGCCCACACATGCATACATGCATACACACATGTACATGCGCGCGCGTGCGCGCACACACACAAACACATACACACACTGTTCAGTTTATCAGACTGAAGTGGTCTGAACCTGAAGGTCAGGGCAGTTACTAGGTAACTCTTAGGTGAAGGTGAGAGCAGAGAAGAGCATAAGTAAATGTTTTTGTCACCCTCCTCTACTTCCTAGCTCACCCTTCTCCACTTCCTAGCTCACCCTCCTCTACTTCCTACCTCACCCTCCTCCACTTCCTACCTCACCCTCCTCCACTTCCTACCTCACCTTCCTCCACTTCCTACCTCACCTTCCTCCACTTCCTACCTCACCCTCCTCCACTTCCTACCTCACCCTCCTCCACTTCCTACCTCACCCTCCTCCACTTCCTACCTCACCTTCCTCCACTTCCTACCTCACCCTCCTCTACTTCCTACCTCACCCTCCTCCACTTCCTACCTCACCCTCCTCCACTTCCTACCTCACCCTCCTCCACTTCCTACCTCACCCTCCTCCACTTCCTACCTCACCCTCCTCCACTTCCTACCTCACCCTCCTCCACTTCCTACCTCACCCTCCTCCACTTCCTACCTCACCCTCCTCCACTTCCTACCTCACCTTCCTCCATTTCCTACCTCACCTTCCTCTACTTCCTACCTCACCCTCCTCCACTTCCTACCTCACCCTCCTCCACTTCCTACCTCACCCTCCTCCACTTCCTAGTTCCAAGGGAAAATAATGAATCAGCATTTACTCTTTATGGCTTGTCGTGTCTGAACTAGAGATTCTTCCACAGCTCCTAAAAAATGATGTTTTGTTAAAATAGCTGTGGCTCAGTGTATCATATCTGTACACTACACTAACAATTAGTAGGCAATTTGTTTTTAAACAATAAGGGTCCCATTAGTGCTTGCCCAATTAAAAATTATAATTGTGTTCAATTACAGCATACGATTGGAGGAAGTTTTTGACCCCGCCTCACTCTTTCTCCCTTGCCTTCCGTGTCAAACACCAGGCAGCCTCAGCGAGCGAGCGTTCTTACAGCAACTCACTCTCTCTCCAGCTCTCATTTCATGGATGACCGGGGACTGCAAAGCTCACTGCATTTCCGGTGTTCCACCCTATCCCAATGATGAGTGGCTTTCTCGCTTGAGGAGTTTGGGGTATCTTTTTGGTCATCTATCTCCACCGTGATAGAATGCTGGAGTGCCACTTAGGGACTTCCCAAGTCCACGCCTCACGTTACCAGGAAGCCCTGACCCTACTTAGTGAGAGCCTGTGGTTGTCTCTAGACTTCCAGGCCAAGTATGGAGCTTATCCTGGGAGAAACATAGAGTCTGGATTTGGAAAAAGGAAGCCGAATTCTCAGGATCGGGTGAAAACCCCTTCTCGCCTACTGAAACTGATTTAGGTTCTTGTTATATCCAATGTGTGCCCTGTGGCTGGGACATCACTAAACCATCACAAGCACTCAGTTCTTTCAAGAGCACACATCTTCGTCTACATCTGGTTAAGTTTCTTCTGAAGTCATCCTGAGGGTTACTGCCTGCTGACACCCATCATTACTCCACAGGGGCTCCCAAAGGACACCAGAACCAAGGCACGGTATATTTCAGGACATCACCATCCTAAGCACTCAGCATTCCTCATCGTGGGTAGCTCTTGGTTTGCGGTGCAGAAGCCATTTCTCATCCACATGTAGCTCCAGTATAGTGGGTGGTAGAAGCTGGAGCGAACAGCCCCTCCTTGAAGGAGTGTCACATCCGACCACAGCTTTGGTTGATTGATGGGTCAGTTGGTTGGTTAGACTTATTTTCCTTGGTTTTCTAAATATGTGTTTAAATTTTTAGTACCTTCTATCTACTCATTTATTGTATGAGCCTATGTGTATGTGCATGGGGTCACATGGCGTGCATAGGGAGGTCAAATGTCAATCAGGAAGTCAGTCCTTGATGCCCACCATATGGTATCAAATCTGGGTCATCAGCCTTGAGGGTGGGAGCTCTTACCACTGATCATTTCCCTGGAGCTTCTTTCCATTTTTAGATTAATGAATTAATCAAATTGTTTGTTTATTGAGATGGGGTTTCACTCTGTAGGACAGATTAGCCTCAGAATGGTAGCATCATTCCTGGTAGCGTCCCTGGCTTGACTGGTACTTGGACAAGCAGCCTGTTACGGATATCCTTTCTATGACTGGCTCACCCATACTATTTTGCGCACACCAGGAGCAGACGATGTATAATAACAGGTGAGATTTGGAGGGACCCAATAAGGGTCACTAGTCCAGTATTTGCTATTGAATTTTGCCTGATGCCCACTAATTTCTGAATTTCTGATAACCTGTCACAGTTGGTACAAGGAGAACCCTCAAGACATGCTTGAGAGTATCTCCGGTGTCACTCACAGCTGTGTTAGAAGAAGGATCATGACAGGGACTTCCCTTGAAGCAGCAAAGACAAATCAGTTTGGCAAGAGGATGTTCTCTCTGTCTAGAAAGAGATTAGAGCTTCAACCCTAACCTGCAACATGTCCTTCAGAACCTCTGCCAAGCTGTCGTCTCAGAGCAGTTAGAGAAGGGAAGAGCCACTGGCAGCCCACTAGATATGTGGTTTCAGAATCGGAGCATCTGTCTGAAGACACAATGCCTCCATTTTCCCTCCCTCTGGATTCTAATTGCCAGCACCTAAGCCTTGCAAGACAGCCAGGGTTTCCTCCCTGGGTGTGAGGGAAGGCTATCAAAGGCTTCAAAGTAATCACCCTTGCTAGGAACCTTGCTATCTGATCTAGGTTAGAGGACTGCTTCCACCAGGCCTTTCACCTGTGCAAAGATAAAGACCTTAAAGCACTGACTAGGTGCAGGCTAGTCAGCACCCTTTTATCAGAACCCAGGGTTCCTTCTAAGGGGTAAAGAAGCTTGCTGACCATGAACTGGTGTGTGTGTGTGTGGGGGGGGTGAGTGTGTGTATGTGGGTGTGAGTGTGTGTATGTGGGTATGATGTGTATGTGTGTATTTGTGTACATGTGTGTGCATATGAGTGTGTATGCATGTACATGTATGTGCATGTGTGTATGTGGGTGTATGTGTGATGTGTATGTGTATGTGTATGTGCATGTGTGTGTATGTGTGTACATGTGTGTATGTGGGTATATGTGTGATGTGTATGTGCATGTGTATGTGTGTGCATGTGTATGTGTGTACATGTGTATATGTGTATGCATGTGTGTATGTGTATGCATGTGTATATGTATGTGCATATGTGTATGTGTATACACATGTGTGTATATATGTGCATGTGTGTATGAGTGTGTGTATGTGTGATGTGTATGTGTGTATGTATGTACGTGTATGTGTGAGTATGTACATATGCATGTATGTGTATGTGTGTATGTATGTGTGTGTGTGTGTGTGTGTGTGTGTGTGTGTGTATGTTTGTGTGCACAAAGAGGCAGGGGACACAGAGACAAAGACAGAAACAGCAGGTGGGAGTGAGGAGGAGTTGAACAAATGAGTGTTCTCTCTAACAGACATGGAAAATGTGTTCTCCCACAAGCCAGCTCACAGCTAAACAGTGCGTCTGAGAGGCCAGACTTTATGTACCATTTTTTTCCTCAGTGAGATTTCATCTCCTCAGTCTGCCCAGCAGTTTCTTGAGAGCATTTCCCAAACAGGATGATGCAGCACAGGGACTGCTTCCTTCAACCTTAAATCAAAAGCCGTTAGTGCTGTCTGATGGCTGCCTGGCAGCCTTCGAGAGGAGTTCCCAGAGAGGCTTCCCACCCCACCCCGGCTCCGGTCACCTGACAAAAGCAAATCGCGTCGCTGCTTTGAGGCCCTTGGCATCGGAGGCAAATGGACCTGAGGTGAATCCTACCTTTCACTTCCAACCTTCAGACTCACACCTTCGAGGCCAAGTAAGTCTGAGCAGGAAGTGGGCCAGAGAGATGGATAGTTACTCGTGGTCATATGATCCTCCCAATTCTCTATGTCAAATCATCCCGATACACCAGGAAGGATCTTGGTAAACAAGCTTGTAGTCTTCATACCAAAGTGTGATTAAAAGTCACTCACATTTAAGAGGAGTCAAAGTTTTTACACAATTATCTGGAGAAGCAGAGCTAATAACCATTAAGTAATGGAGCCAGTGGGTGGCTGTGGTCTTTTGGCTCAGCTGCTTTGGGTCAGTGGGGAGACAGGACCTCACCGTAGGAGTGCAGAGCAGGAAGCTGCAGCCGGAAGCTTCTTCCTAGACGGTCCAACCTCGAGATTCTACCAGCACCACAACCGAGTGACCAAGTCGTTACCCAAGACTTTGGGAGACATTTAAGGCCAACTCTAGTATCATTCTTCTCAGTCACGAGACACTGGAGGCAGGTGTTATCTTCTGAAAGTCATGGGTGCAAATGCTGCTTGGCGTGCCCAGTGCATAGCAAACCAGCTCTCCAGTGACAGAGAGAGGCTTTTCCTGGGGTGGGGTCATTGTACAAGGATTGTTAGGGGACATGTTATTTTGTTTTATCACTGTTACAAATCACCTGACTCAGGGGAGAGAGCTTATTTTGTCTCACAGTACCTACCGTCCATGAAGCCAGGGAAAGCAAGTTTACACCGGGCAGTAGGAGCATGGAACTAGCCTGTCTTCACGTGTGCACACCAGGGAGCAGGAGAGGCTTGGCTGTTGGCAACGTTGGGCTCTAACTCTCAGGGCCAGCCATGCACTGTGACAATTGAGCTTGTCTACTTGATTGCTGGAATCAACTAAGAGACACAGCTCTGGGTGGGTTTGTGAGATTGTTTCCAGGAAGGAGGGGCTGATGTAGGAAAAAGCCTCCAGGATAGGCAGACCCTTCTAATGGCAGCCCAGATGTAAAGAGCTCGCTTGCTTTCCCGCCTAAGACTCTTACTGGTGATGGTCTGTCTTGCTGTCACTGCGGCCACCACCACCACCACATTTTGCTACCCCAGGATCCAGTTTCTTTGGCTTTCCACCAAGGACTGAAGACCAGCGGCTCCCCAGGACTTGAGCACTATTTTGGTACTGCGGAGGCAGCCAGCATCACAGCCTGAACAGCTTCCGGTTCCTTAGCTTCTTCAGTGTACAGACTCCATCACTGGGCTGCCTGGCCATTTCCTGTGAGTCAGTCTAATAAATCCCCTCATATAATGGATTCACTTTCCTGGTTCTGGTCCTCTTGAGCACCCTGACTGGCTCATTTCTTCTAGCTTACCCCTCCAACAGGCACCCCAGTTTCCTAAAACAGCTCCCCCAGCTTGAGAACACAGACCTATGGGAGACATCCCACCTCCAAACTGTAGTGTTTGCCAGTGGGCAGGAGGATTCATTTTCACGAATGAAGTCAGACGTAGGCCAGGCAAATTTCCTTCTGTATTATTAAAGTAGAACAATTTTTCATTACAAATGATCACTATTTCTCTTTACGCTGATAAAAATCCCGCTGAAAGCATCCAGATCATGCATTATATTTTCAGCTATCACTTATGATTCAGACCGTGGAAGTTGCTATGAAATGCACGAGGCTACTCGTCCACTCATCTGAGAACAGAAGTGTGTGATTACTCATGTGCAGGAACCCTTTAGAGCCTGGGAGCCATTTTAATTTTGCTGGTGTTAGAATTTGCTGTTTAAGAGAGCCGGGTGAACAGAGCCGAGTTTTGAGCCTCTTCCCCCTAAGCGCTGAGGCACGGCAGGCAGAGCCATTTCTCTTTGGAAGCTGCAGCGCATCCAACACCGATCAATATGTTTGCACAGTGGCCAGCGTCCAGCTCTGTTCCTTCTCCCTATGAATCACCCAGAAGACCAGGCATTTCGTTTTGACACCTCGTTCCCCAAGTGCCAATGGTTATTATGGCTTTCTTCTTATTTACAGAACCACAGAAATGAAACTTAGTTCATCACAAAACACTACTTAAAAATACACATATTTCCTGAAAATTAAGAGTCAGCGATGGAAGCCTCTGTGTGTATCCAGCAGACCCACACCTGAGTGTGACAGTACAGGTAATGACCTGCTGTAGCAACTCAGGGCCTTAAAGCTGATCGCCAAAGAGATCGATCTAAAGTGATCGGTGATCCCAGAGAAAGAAACTTTGCACAAAACCATGGACACTTCTGCTCCAGTGTTCACTATGCCAAGCAGACACTAGGTACAGCCAGAACCACCCCTGTGTGATTCGTTTCCTCACAGCATGGGCCTCAGGTCGCATGGGCGGGAGATACCTGGGCTCTGCCTCCACTCACCACTGGAGTCTCTGAGAATGGAGCCTCTGTCTACTTCCTCTAATTGGTTATTCGTGTTGGTTTTTAAAGGCATGCTTAAGTTTCAAAACCATTTCTATCACTGTTCTTAGAAGTGTTTTTGTATATTTTCAGTCCACAAATAAAAATATGGAAAAACGATTGGCATAGACTATGGGTATTCCAAACACTCCCATTCTTATGTTTCCTAATTTGATTCTTACAATAACTTTATGAAGTGGGCATCATTTCCCTTTTATAGGAGGCTGAGCAGAAGCAGAGAGGCTGACCGGCTCAGTATCACACAACGGGACTCAGACCTAAGAAAGTCTAGCTGTAGCGGCCATACCGCCAGCCCTCTACCTAGCTATTCTGTATGTCAGTTTTTTGTTACCTGGCCCTGACCTCTATGCCCTGTCCTCCTAAACAACACTTCCTTACCTGTTGTGACTACCTTTTCATGCCTGCCTCTGTAACTCCCTTCTTTACCCTCCCTGAATAGAGGCCCTTCTCTACATAGTAAGAGAGGAACTGGAGAATCAACTAGTGCCAACTTGGGGGAGAGGAAGAGAGAGGAGAGGGGAAAGGGAGAAGGATGAAGGGAGAGGGCAAGGAGAGGGGGAGGGAGAGAAAGAGAAAGGGAAAGAGGGGGAGGAGAGGGAGAGGGGGAGAGTGAAAGAGGGGGGAAGGAGAGGGAGACAGGGAGAGAGGAGGGAGAGAGGAGAAGGGGAGTGGGAAGAGAGGAGGAGGGAGAAAGAGGGGGAGAGAGAGTGAGAGAAGGGGAAAGGAGAAGAAAGGGGGAGGGGGGAGAGAAAAAGAGAGGGGAGGGAGACAGACAGGCAGACAGACAGACAGACAGTTGGGCATAGAAAGTGAGCCAGAGGAGGAAGTCGAAGAGCTTGGTGAGAACTTTAAGGTCTACTGATAGCCTGCAGTGGCTGTCACTCAGTTCTGAGGCTGACAAAAGTAGCCAGACTCGATCCCACAAGATTCATTGTCACTAAATGTGGCTGGCAACCAAACCGTGAAATTCCACGCCATTTCATGAGGTGAAATGTCCCCTAATTTGCTAATTAGAGCAGATCAGAGAGAAAGGCTGCTCTTGAGCAGTGACCTCATGGTTATTTTTCCTGTTGCTCAGGATAGCCTAAGGCTGGACTGATTTTGTTGAATGAATGAATGAATGAATGAATGAATGAATTTTGAATGGCAGCATGTCATTTTCTGAGCTGTCATCAGTGGAAACATTAGAGCCAAAGCAAAAGGCTTCCTGACCTATCCCGTCTCGAGGCCCTCCTTTGCTACAGAGGGCAACTACATTTCCTGCACAATTAGACATGTACCAGCTGCTGTGACGATGCCCATACGTGTGTGATGCTTTGACCCAAGGAGAGTGCAGGATTGTCTGACCAGTCCCAGAAAGTGCTAGGGATGAAGCACTGTCCTCTGCATCTGCCCTTATGTATGCAGAACAAGAGGACATAAAGGAAGGTCAGTGCCCTGCCTGAGGTCACGGTGCTTGACCGACTCAGCCACCTGCTCAGCACGCTTCCCAACATGCACACTGGCCCCGAGCCAGCCAACAGTTCTGCTTTGCTCTCTTTGGCACTTAATGCTATTTGCAGGCTCTGGTCACTTCCGCGTTTCCGTTTCCTGGTATCTGATTCTCTTTTAGTGCCCACCAAGAACATTTCCACTGTAGCAATTACTCCATCAGCCTCTCCAAGCAGGGAGATTTGAAAGGAGGGCTGCTATTTTCCATGAGTGCAATTATTTATGTGCACAAATAATTGTGCACATAATTGGCTAATGGAAAGTGCAATCGGCCACATGTGGGCATAATTAGCCACTTGCCCCTCGTTCTGAGGGTGTAATTATCAAAGCGGGCAATTTTATATCTGAGGATAATTGTACATGCAAGAGAGAGTCAGCTAGGAAATTCAGTCCTTAATTACGTTTCATGTCCTTGTTACCAGAGAAGCGTCGTAAAGGTAGCATCCATGTTCTGGAGGAGCCACCCGCTCTAGCCATGGAGGAGAGGTAGTGTGAGGAACCTAAGCAGGGACCGGCCTGGATCTCATGGACGACTCTATACAGTCCTTGCCAGAAAAGCCCCAGCATCCAATTACCCTGGCGGCTGCAGCGAAGGCCTCCTAGTGGTCAGCCATCTGCCTTGGCAGACAGGAAGCCTCCCTTTCGCTCATCCTGTCTCGGGCATCTTTTTTTTTCTTTCTCTGTTTTAATATTTTTCCCTGCTTTGAGGTTTTATAATCTTTGAAACTCTGATCTGCTTAGACAGGTAAGTGATTTCGCTCACTGCTGGGAGTGGGTCATTCAAAAAGCGTAAAAATGTCTTTAGTCGTTCATCCGGTGTACACAGAAGAATGAAGTGAGAACGCGCACGTCTCCATGGTTCTTCTAAGACCTTAGATGGCAGAGCTTTTACAGTCTCTGCTGTGCCCCCTGCAATCTGGTTTAAACAGCTCTGCAGAACCCTTCCCACTCTCCCACTCAATCACACCAAAATACACTCGCTAACAGCAGAACCTAAAAATACACGTCACATGCAGGCACAAGGGAGGGTTTAAAAAAAAAAAACCAAAAAAACCATGAATTGACTCTTTAGGAATATGCAGGCTGAATACAATTTTTAAAAAGGAACTAAACATCTCTGACTACTCTCTGCTTCTTCTCCATCAGAATGGTGTCTTCCGGAGGGGGCAGTGTAGCGATGTGGTTGGGGAGGAGTCTTCTAATGCAAACAGAACCCTGAGCCCAATACTCCGGCTCCTTGTAAAGGCTCCAGTAATGGAATCTATATCACAAGTAGTACGAGTCTCCTTCCTTCACCTCTACCGTACCCTGGCTTACACATCTCTGTAGGGCGCATAGCCTCATGCCTGCAGAGGCGCTTCCGGAGCACGTGATGAATGATAGTCGCCTGTCACACAGCATCACATGGCAGCGGATTAACATGGGCTGAGCTTTCGGCCAAGGTCCTACTTGCTTTTCTGGTTTCTGGACCTGAATGCAGTCTTCTATTCTTTCCTAGTCCCTCTGGGGTCACCCTCACAAATGTGGCTGGGGACCTCAAATCTCTATTTCCACTTCCTTAGCTTGAGGACCTCTGAGGCTCTGTTTTTCCTCAATCAAGTGTCTCGAGATCGGAATTTTCATTGGCCTTGATGATTCATCTTTCTGACCTTGCCAAAGACCTGTGCCTATTTCGTGCCCACACTACTTTCCGCCACTTCATGTTGCTAGCTTGAAACTGGTTGTAGTTAAAATATTTATAGCATAGAAGCAAGCAAATGAAACATACCAGGACACTTCCTCCAGAAAAGCCAGTAGTTAGACATTTTCCTGCAGAGTGTTATATATACATGTTTATATTTATCTCAGACCCCTGATCCCTTCATGTAAGTGTTTTTCACCATCTTCGCTGGCTGCATTTACCTGCCTATTTTATACCATAACTCAGCCTTTTCAGTGACACAGTGACTTGGTCTGTTTTGTGTTGCTATGCCAGATACCTGAGTTGAGTAATTCTTGAAGAATGGAGATTTATTTCATGGGGGATACAGCGTCTAGCAGAGTCCTCTTGCTGTGTCTTACACAGAGGGTGTACCAGCTAGATGTTGTTTGGGGATTTGTTTGGTTTTGCCAACTTGATGCAAGCTAGAGTCATCTAGGGAGAGGGCGCTTTCATTCAAGGATTGCCTCCAACAGATTGCCTATGGGCAATTTTGTGGTGTGTTTCCTTGGTTGATAATTGACATAGGAGGGCACAGCCCAATATGAATGGTACCACTCCTGGGAAGGTGGTCTTGGGTATAAGAATGGAGGCTGAGCAAGCCAGGAGGAAACAGACCAGTAAGCAACACTGCCATGTTCTCCTATGGGTAAGGTCCCAACCTCACCTTTTGATCCTGGGCCTCACTCCTGTTGCTTGATCTCAGACCCCACCCCACCCTCCCCATCCCCCCAACCCCACCCAGTGCACAGATTAACAGTTGATCTTAGCCTCTAGCTCTTGGTGCTCATGCAGATAGCAATGTCGGAAAGTATTAGACTTCTCTTTATCATACAGATATTCATATTATCTTTTAAAGCCAGAGAGGGGTCATGGGAAGGTCTTTCAATAGCTAGCCTATTTGTCCTGTTTCTAACCCAGTTTTAATACTAATGCAACCCTTCAGGCGGGGACTTTCATGTGCCATTTGATGCTTTTTTGCCCTTGCTTCAAAATGGAATTCTTTACCGCACAGAGAAGCGCAAGTCTCTTAATGTGCCTCAGCCTTGAGGTAATAGCTAACTAAACCTGATAGCGCTCTTCTCACAAAGAACCAAATCATAAATATTACCTTGCTGAAACTAAAAACCTATGGTGGTGTGCTTACCATTGCAGAAGTATATATTCCAAGAATGTCTCTAACATACCAGCAAGTGACCCTCCTGGTTTGCCTCTGAAGGTCCACTGGCTAGAAGCCAGAAGTGGGAAGCAGGAGGTAGGGAGGTATAAAATGAAGAAGAATGTTCATTAAGGATGTGGCCCACTCCCCTGCAACCTCTGCACAGGACACACTGGGTTGGAAACACAGGCCTGCACAGAGGAAGTGTAAGCAATTTTACAAATGAGTTGAGATTTCTGACTTCCTGAGAAGTCTTCAGGATCGGCTGCACGGGGCTGAATTCTTCATCAGAACACACTTGGCTGCAAATGAGCAGCAGCTGTTCCCTCTGAAACCCTCAGGCTTTCTGCAGCTGGAGCAGTTCCCGCCACTCTGCCACTCCCCCATCACTGCTTCCTACAGCCAAAGAACCACTCAGCCCCGTTGTCTGAGGTCACGTGAGGTTTTTGACTCTAACCTGAAAGAAGACCTTTGGCTCACTCATATTGAATTCTTCCCCCAAAACGATGCCGTGCAGTATCTCTGGAATCTCATTATTCATTCTGAACCTTCATAGTTCATCATACAAAATAGATGCTTAGCTAACAGAATGAAGCCTCACTGGATGAGATAGTCAGCCTTTGAGCAGGGGTCTCCCCAAGTTCTCCCAAAGCCGCACAGGGCACAGCCCAAAGCCCACAGCATTTTATAATGTGCTCTCTTGATAGTGGGGAAATTTCCTGTAGTCTTCAGAGTCCTGGGGATCCCCGAACCAACACTCCAGCGAAGCCCCTTCGACCAGAGATTTCTATTGGATTGAGATTTCAGTGCTTAATAAAAGGCCCAGCCCAGCGTGCTAATGAGATCGCATCATCCTGGTTAAGATAGTTACCACCCCAGGCCTCAGCTTCCTCCTGGGAAAAGCACAATAAGCATTCTACAGGTTCCCACCCTGGTTTCCTCCTGAAGAGAGGTTACTACACTAGTTATACAGGTACTTCCCACAGCTTTCCATGAGAGAGCCTCCTCACCAGCTTCTTTTAAAAAATTAATTTCTGAGTTCCTATTAACATATCACCTCTGTGCTTTGATATAGGATGAAGTGGAGGACTTTGGCCTTGGCCTTGCAAGGCTGAAGCCACATCCGCTGATGTGAAACAGGGACCTGTGTGCAAGGCTCGCAAGCTCTGGCAGCTCGCTACCTCAACAAGAGTAGCTCTCATACTAATTAGGGCGGAACAAAATGGATGCCTTGCCTTTTTGGTAGAAAATTAAAAGCCAGGAAGCTGTTGCCCCATCTTTTGATGTGACTTAACACCCGAGGCTCTTGTGAAGCAGGGGCCCCTGAACTGAAAGGAAGGAAAGAGAAAATAGCAAGGTGCTAATTGAATTCCTGTCTACTCCCCTCTCAATGCCAGAAAAACACAGCCAAAGCTCTAAATGACCCAAATGGGCCCCCCCCCTCAAATTAAAAAACTAAAATAAATAAACTGTTGCCAATTGCACCGAGGTTAAGAGTGCGGTGTATACAAACAGTTCCTTAGGAAGCAATTTCCAAAATAGAAGCAACAGAATTATTTTAGGGAGCATTTATTTATTGCATTCCAGGGTGAAATAATGTCCAAGGACTTCATTTAAAACTGTATTGATTTGAGAGGGCGGCCGCGGTGGCGGCAGCGGCGGCGGCAGTGCAGCAGTGGCTGGTCCAGCTGAAGGGCCATCAGCAGTGGAACCAAGGCGACACAGGGTCCAGTTAGGCCCTGCGCCCATGACCACTGACCTTCGCTGACCAGCCGGGCGGCATGCAGCTGCGGTTGTGCGGCGCCTTTCGCTGCACGGAAGCCACTTCAGAACTCAGCCTCTCGCCAGTCAGGAGAGGCTCACCTCCATCTTAGTTTCGGACTCCACTGACATCAGACAGACTGAGGTACATAAACATAATCCGAGGCCAACACCATGGGGGTCTGAGCCCGACGGGCGTTGGCCTGCACCCAGGGTCAAGGACAAACACTACCTTAGAGTAAAAGGCTGGAAGACAATTTTACAAGCAAATAGTCTCAGGAAACAAGCTGGAGTAGCCATTTTAATATCAGATAAAATTGACTTTCAACCCAAAGTCATCAAAAGAGACTCTGAGGGACACTTCTTGCTGGTCAAAGGAAAAATACAACAAGAAGAACTCTCAATCCTGAACATCTATGCTCCAAATGCAAGGGCACCCTCTTTCGTAAAAGAAACTTTATTAAAACTCAAAGCACACATTGCACCTAACACAATAATTGTGGGTGACTTCAACACTGCACTTTCCTCAATGGACCGATCAGGAAAACAGAAACTAAACAGGGACACAATGAAACTAATTGAAGCTTTGGACCAATTAGATTTAACAGATATATATAGAACATTCTATCCTAAAACAAAAGAATATACCTTTTCTCAGCACCTCATGGTACCTTCTCCAAAATCGACCATATGATTGGTCACAAGACAGACCTCAACAAATATAAGAAGATCGAACTAATCCCATGCCTCCTATCTGATCACTATGGAGTAAAAGTGGTCTTCAATAGCAACAGAAACAACAGAAAACCCACATACACGTGGAAACTGAACAATACTCTACTCAATGATACCTTGGTCAAGGAAGAAATAAAGAAAGAAATTAAAGACTTTTTAGAACACAATGAAAATGAAAACACAACATACCCAAATCTATGGGACACAATGAAAGCAGTGCTAAGAGGAAAACTCATAGCCCTGAGTGCCTCCAAAAAGAAAATGGAGAGAGCATACATTACCAGCTTAATGACACACCTGAAAGCCCTAGAACAAAAAGAAGCTATTTCACCCAGGAGGAGTAGAAGGCAGGAAATCATCAAACTCAGGGCTGAAATCAATCAAGTAGAAACAAAGAGAACCATACAAAAAAATCAACAAAACCAGGAGCTGGTTCTTTGAGCAAATCAACAAGATAGATAAACCCTTAGCCAGACTGACCAAAGGGCACAGAGAAAGTATCCAAATTAACAAACTTAGAAATGAAAAGGGAGATATAACAACGGAAACTGAGGAAATCCAAAAAAATCATCAGATCCTACTACAAGAGCCTGTACTCAACACAACTGGAGAATCTGGAGGAAATGGACAATTTCCTTGACAGATACCAAATACCAAAGTTAAATCAGGACCAACTAGACCATCTAAACAGTCCCATAATGCCTAAAGAAATAGAAGGAGTCATAGAAAGTCTTCCAACCAAAAAAAGCACAGGACCAGATGGTTTCAGTGCAGAATTCTACCAGACCTTCAAAGAAGAGTTAACACCAATACTCTTCAAACTATTCCACAAAATAGAAACAGAAGGAACACTACCCAATTCCTTCTACGAAGCCACAATTACGCTGATACCAAAGCCACACAAAGATCCAACAAAGAAAGAGAACTTCAGACCAATTTCCCTTATGAACATCGATGCAAAAATACTCAATAAAATTCTTGCCAACCAAATCCAAGAACACATCAAAACGATCATCCACCATGATCAAGTAGGCTTTATCCTGGGAATGCAGGGTTGGTTCAATATACGGAAATCCATCAATACAATCCACTACATAAACAAACTCAAAGAACAAAACCACATGGTCATTTCATTGGATGCTGAAAAAGCATTTGACAAAATTCAGCATCCTTTCATGCTTAAAGTCTTGGAGAGAACAGGAATTCAAGGACCATACCTAAACATAGTAAAAGCAATATACAGCAAACCGGTAGCCAGCATCAAACTAAATGGAGAGAAACTTGAAGCAATCCCACTGAAATCAGGGACCAGACAAGGCTGCCCCCTTTCTCCTTATCTTTTCAATATTGTACTTGAGGTACTAGCTCGGGCAATTCGACAACATAAGGAGGTCAAAGGGATACAAATTGGAAAGGAAGAAGTCAAACTCATTATTTGCAGACGACATGATAGTCTACCTAAGTGACCCAAAAAACTCCATTAGAGAGCTCCTACAGCTGATAAACAACTTCAGCAAAGTGGCAGGTTATAAAATCAACTCAAGCAAATCAGTGGCCTTCCTATACTCAAAGGATAAGCAGGCTGAGAAAAATATTAGGGAAATGACCCCCTTCACAATAGCCACAAACAGTATAAAGTATCTTGGGGTGACTCTTACCAAACATGTGAAAGATCTGTATGACAAGAACTTTAATACTCTGAAGAAGGAAATGGAAGAAGACCTCAAAAAATGGGAAAACCTCCCATGCTCATGGATCGGTAGAATCAATATAGTTAAAATGGCCATTTTGCCAAAAGCAATATACAGATTCAATGCAATACCCATCAAAATCCCAACTCAATTCTTCACAGAGTTAGAAAGAGCAATTATCAAATTCATCTGGAACAACAAAAAACCCAGGATAGCTAAAACTATTCTCAGCAACAAAAGAAAATCTGTGGGAATCAGTATCCCTGACCTCAAGCAATACTACAGAGCAATAGTGTTAAAAACTGCATGGTATTGGTACAGTGACAGGCAGGAGGATCAATGGAACAGGATTGAAGATCCAGAAATGAACCCACACACCTATGGCCACTTGATCCTCGACAAAGAGGCTGAAAACATCCAATGGAAAAAAGATAGCCTTTTCAACAAATGGTGCTGGTTCAACTGGAGGTCAGCATGCAGAAGAATGCGAATTGATCCATCCTTGTCTCCTTGTACTAAGCTCAAATCCAAATGGATCAAGGACCTCCACATAAAGCCAGACACTCTGAAGCTAATAGAAAAGAAACTGGGGAAGACCCTTGAGGACATCGGTACAGGGAGAAAGTTTCTGAACAGAACACCAATAGCGTATGCTCTAAGAGCAAGAATTGACAAATGGGACCTCATAAAATTACAAAGTTTCTGTTAGGCAAAGGACACCATCAAGAGGACAAATCGGCAACCAACAAATTGGGAAAAGATCTTCACCAATCCTACATCAGATAGAGGGCTAATATCCAATATATATAAAGAACTCAAGAAGTTAGACTCCAGAAAACCGAACAACCCTATTAAAAAATGGGGTACAGAGTTAAACAAAGAATTCTCACCTGAAGAACTTCGGATGGTGGAGAAGCATCTTAAAAAATGCTCAACTTCATTAGTCATTAGGGAAATGCAAATCAAAACAACCCTAAGATTTCATCTTACACCAGTCAGAATGGCTAAGATTAAAAATTCAGGAGACAGCAGGTGTTGGAGAGGGTGTGGAGAAAGAGGAACACTCCTCCACTGCTGGTGGGGTTGCAAATTGGTACAACCACTCTGGAAATCAGTCTGGTGGTTCCTCCGAAAACTGGGCCCCTCACTTCCAGAAGATCCTGCTATACCACTCCTGGGCATATACCCAGAGGATTCCCCACCATGTAATAAGGATACATGCTCTACTATGTTCATAGCAGCCCTATTTATAATTGCCAGATGCTGGAAAGAACCCAGGTATCCCTCAACAGAAGAGTGGATGCAAAAAATGTGGTATATCTACACAATGGAGTACTATTCAGCCATTAGAAACAATGAATTCATGAAATTCTTAGGCAAATGGATGGAGCTAGAGAACATCATACTAAGTGAGGTAACACAGACTCAAAAGGTGAATCATGGTATGCACTCACTAATAAGTGGTTATTAACCTAGAAAACTGGAATACCCAAAACATAATCCACACATCAAATGAGGTACAAGAAGAAAGGAGGAGTGGCCCCTGGTTCTGGAAAGACTCAGTGAAACAGTATTCGGCCAAACCAGAACAGGGAAGTGGGAAGGGGTGGGTGGGAGGACAGGGGAAGAGAAGGGGGCTTATGGGACTTTCGGGGAGTGGGGGGGCTAGAAAAGGGGAAATCATTTGAAATGTAAATAAATTATATCGAATAAAAAAAATAAAAAAAAAAACCTGGAAAAAAACTGTATTGATTTACTTTTACACTTGATACTTTCTTTTTTGAGACATGGTCTCATTATATATCTCTGGCTGGCCTAGAAGTTGCTATATAAACCAGGCTGGCCTCTAACTCAGAGATCTGCCTGCCTCTGCCTCCTAAGTGCTAGGGGGGAAAGGCTCCTGCCTCCACTCTGAAAAATGTAAGACTCTTGTATCTAGTGAAAGAAAACAAGACAAATATCTAAGATGAAGACTGGTAATATTCACTTAGATTATGCCAATGATTTTAAGTATAAGTTTAAAAATTTTTGATGACTAGTCAAAATAAAAACCAAAGCTCTTGAATAGATCTTTAAGCCATCTAGTATTTATTAACTATTCCACACCAGATACTCTCTTGAACACATCTTATACCTTTGTTCTTTACGCAAGCAATCTTTATTCCGTCATATAAGCAGAAAGAGTGTGAAAGGCCAATTGAGAAAGGTCGTTCAATAGGTGGATTCAAACAAAGACCTGACCAATCTTTTCTGTTATTAATCATTTTATGTATTTACATTTCAACTGATGTTACCCCTCTGGTTACCCCTCCACAACCCCCATCCCATCCTCCCTCTCCCCCCTTCCCTTGCCTCTTTGAGGGTGCTCCTCCACCCACTCACCCACTCACTCACCTCCCTCTATCATCCCCCTAGGCTGGGGCATCAAGCCTCCACAGGGCCAAGGGCCTCCCCTCCCACTGATGTAGGATAAGGCCATCCTCTGCTACATATGTATCTGGAGTCATGGCTCCCTCTATGTGTACTTTGTGGTTGGTGGTTTAGTCCCTGGGTGGGTGGTCCAGTTAGTTGATCCTGTTCTTCATATGGGGCTGCAATCCCCTTCTGCTCCTTTAGTCCTTCCCCTAGCTCCTCCATTAGGGTCTCTGGGCTCAGTCCGATGAAGAAAGACAATAGTGGTGTTTTTACAGATAAAGGAATGTACAGTACAAAGGATTATAAAGGGCTGTGAAGAGCTTGTGTGACAAGCTTCTGAGAGGTCCGTGGCTTGAATCACTCTGAGCTGCACTATGTAAAAGAGATGCTAAGGGGGGCTGGAGAGATGGACCAGAGATTAAGAGTGCTCACACACACACATACACACACACACACACACACATACACACACACACTTTAAAACATAGAACATAGTTACTGAAGCATCATCCTCTTAATATATCCATGTGTCTAACTGTGGGAAAAAGCATTATCTTTCCTTAACACAGTACTAAACAAGTGTCTGGAACCGTGGACAGAGCAGCTAAACACGACCAATGACCGGTGTTATGTGCCATTTTGTTCTCCAGTACTTTTGAACACGTCTGTTTATCTTTCTCTCCCTCTCCTTGCCAGCAAGCACTTTAGCCCCTGTGCTCAACAAACAAGTAACACCTAGAGAATGACTGCTGGACAAATACAGACATTCCTGGGAGATACTCGTTACACACTGGGTTGGACTTGCACTGGCCAAAGTCCAGCCAAGTTCTCCAACCCACCCTGGATTCTAGGAGCTGCTCCTGCAGACCTGAGGCCTAGTGATGGGCTGGTCTCCTTATCCAGCATCTCATCAGCTTCTAGCTTTCTCTTCACTCTAGTTGTCCTGTGTATAAACTGTCTGGTCTAAATTCTGGGAGTTAGACAAAAGCCAGCTCTCCTCAGGAACTGGTGAAGCCGGTTCCTCTCTAGCGAAGAAGAAGCCATTTCCCTTGCCACTGTCAGAAGGGACAGATGGCTGTCTGTGGTGCCTATTAGCATACCAGAATGCATGCCGATCTCCAGGCTCCCTCCCTCAGTATCACGAGTACCTGTTATATATTTCAGAGTCCATACTGACGCCCTGTGTCTTCTCACCCTACCCCTTACCCTAAACTCCTCCAGGATTTCTTGGTCACCTACCCCTCTCCACCCAGCTTCTCCTTTCTACTTACAGCCTGGCTATGTCGACTGTGCTCTCCCCGACTCTCCGTCTCTCTCCATCTCTTCCTGTCTCTGTCTCCTTGCCTCTCTGTGTCTCTCTGTCTCTGCCTCCCTGTCTCTCTGTGTCTATATGTGTGTGTGTGTCTGTCTTTCTGTTTCTCTGTCTCTGTCTCTCTGTCTGTCTGTTTCCCTGTCTCTCTGTCTCTGTATGTGTATATCTGTCTCTCTGTCTCTGTATGTGTGTGTATCTGTCTCTCTCTGTCTCTGTATCCCTGTCTCTCTCTGTCTCTGCCTCTCTCTGTCTCTCCGTCTCTGTCTCTCTGTCTTTCTGTGTCTGTCTCTGTATGTGTTTCTGTCTATCTGTCGCTCTCTGTCTTCCTGTCTTTCTGTGTCTGTCTCCATGTGTATTTCTCTGTCTCCCTGTCTCTCTGTGTCTGTCTCTGTATGTTTGTGTCTATCTCTCTGTCTCTCTCTGTATCTCTGTGTCGGTTTCTTTATGTGTACATGTCTCTCTCTGTCTCTGTCTCCCTATCTCTCTGTGTCTCTCTGTCTCTGTGTGCATGTATGTATCTGTCTCTCTGTGTCTCCCTGTCTCTGTCTGTCTCTGTATATGTTTCTGTCTGTCTGTCTCTCTGTGTCTGTCTGTGTTTCTCTCTGTCTCTGTCTCTCTCTCTCTCTCTCTTTCCTGGTTTCTTTTGCTCCTCTTTCTTCCCTGTCTCTTTGTCTTATCTCTCACCACCCCCATGGCCAAGCCCAGCCTGCTGGCTCGCTCACTCACTCACTCCTGACTCTCCCTGCTCTGTACCCTTCCAGATGCCCCTGGCTGTACTCTCCTTCTTATCTGCAATAAAACACCTTACCCTCAGCCATACATGGCGTGACCATGTCGTCAGTTTTTATACATCTGGTGCTGAAACCCTCTGTTTATACACACAGGTGCATACATATGGGGACTAACTGCTGAAATTTGGGAGAAAGCCTATGCAAATGGATGCTGAGGACCGAAGTGGGGGTGGGGCGGGGTGGGTGGGAGTGAGAAGCATGATGTCAAGGCTGGAGAGGGAGGATCCAATTAAAGGAGAACTTGACAAATTCCCTTAGAGTTGCCAATTAGGTTGGAGGGCATGGGTCGCCTCTGCTGTACAGTTTAGCGAAGAAGAAAACAGTGACAGAAGGTATTAAAGAGCTATTTAAAAACTGTTAGTGCAAAAGAAAAAAAATAAGATGCTAGCTAGCAGCAAAGCCAAGGACAAGGACGGCCCCCCTAGCTTTCGGCTTTTGTTGTTTCAAATTCTCGGCAACACTGCAGTAGAAAAAAAAAATCTAGCGCAAAAGAAAGATTTCCTCGCTCTCAAAACCTGTTCTGAAGGAGGCCATGGTAATTTAAAACGTGACTTGAAGTCAGCCATGACATAACCTTCAAAGATTACAAGAAATCAGGGCGAGAAGGGAAGGCCTTAGAGAGTGTGTGACTATACAACTAAATGTCATTTTGACAGCCTTGTTCTTGGAGGCGCGTTTCAGATTATTCGAGTTGTCATTTTCTCTGGGAAGACTTCACTTTAATTACACAAATATTGAATATTTTTCAAGATAAGAAAAAATGGTAAAGAAATCTGCTTTGAAGTCTTTAGCCTTCAAAAGGTCTTACAGGAGACCCTCTTCGGAGGGACGTGGGATTAGGAGCAGTGGAGCCAGGCAGTGAGGGGCTGCACCAGAGACGAGACGCGGGAGTTTTAATCAAGATCTTTACTGGGCCAGTGGAGGGACCTTATTATTTCAAATATCACAGCTCTATGGTTTCCTGGGGAAATGGAGATAAATATTGGTAACATGCCTATAAGGGCAGCAAGGCAAAAGAGAAAAAAGCCAAAAATTTGAGTCTGCCATTTAAAAGCCGCCTAACCTTTTATTTATCACCTCTTGTGGCAAGCCAGATCTGAATAGCTCTTGGGGTTCTTACCCTGAACAGACCCCGAAATATCAGCTATCGGGGGATTTAAGGTATAATTGCTTTGCTATGGGCTTGAGTGCAACCAACAGGAAAAATTGAATTTAGCCTGCCGGTGGGTGGGGCAGTAGCAGGGCAGAGATGGCCACTGGACTAGAGTCCTTGGTGTGTGGCCTGAGAGACCATTGAGGGCGAGCTATGCCTGCTGACCTCGGATTTTACACTCTGCAGTTTGGGGCTTGAGGGTTCCTGTGTAACTTACCAACCTTTCTGAGCTTCATTTCCCTCAACTGTAAACTGGCTGTATTCAGATCCAACTTAGCGACCTCTGGTAGATGTGAGGTTAAGGTGAAAGATCAGAGTTCATTCAAGAAGTGTGCATCAGTACTGCTACGTGCCAGGACCTGCACTGGGGAAGCAGTAGGGAAGAAGTCACTTGGATGCAGAGGACACAAGACCCTGGAGAGTCTGGTTGAGGTGCTGAGGAGCGGAGGAGAGATGTAGCCACTCTCCAGTGCAGAGCACAGGCAACGGCTCTCCCTCCTGAGGTCTCTCACACCTGCAGGTCTCACTCTCCTGCAGGTCCTTGTGCAACCCCTGGACTCAACCCCTATCCTGTCCCCTTCACCTCTTCCTTTGAGCTCAAAGGCACCTTCCTTCCCTCACATTTGTCTAGTCAGAGCATCTCTTAATCTCACTGTCTCTGTCATGAAGGATTCTGCTTTTCCTGTCACTGTGATCTCTCTCTCCTCTCTCTCTCTCTCTCTCTCTCTCTCTCTCTCTCTCTCTCTCTCTCTCTCTCTCTCTCTGAAACATAGTTTCTCTGTGTAGCCCTGGCTGTCCTGGAACGCACTCTGTAGACCAGTCTGGCCTCAAATTCAGAAATCTGCCTGCCTCTGCCTCCCAAGTGCTGGGATTAAAGGTGTGCGCCGCCACCACTGTCTTAAACTCTCTTTTTTGATGATAGAAGTCACAGCTTTTAGGATGCTGAAGGATGCTGTTCAAGGCTGCTATAGGTGACACGGTGGGACCTTGTCTCTTGGAAACAAAAACCTCATGAGGACAGGATAACTCAGAAGATCCAGTTTCTACAACCATTTCCTGGCTCCCATCTTTTGTGGTAGTGACTGCTCTTGGGTACTTCTGCCTCTTGCCTCTCTCTCTCTGTGTGTGTGTGTATGTGTGTGTGTGTGTGTGTCTGTCTCTGTGTGTGTCTCTCTGTGTCTCTGTGTGTCTGTCTCTCTCTGTGTGTGTCTGTCTCTCTGTCTCTGTCTCTCTGTCTCTGTCTCTCTGTCTCTGTCTCTCTGTCTCTCTGTCTCTCTCTCTTTCTCTTTCTCTCTCTCTCTCTCTCTCTCACACACACACACACACACAGACTCTGCACTCTCCTCAATGTCCCCCTCTACCTCTAGAACCCAGTACCCCCCAGACAAATGCAGATGCGGGCACACAGTCTTTTTTCCAATTGCTCTTCAGTGACCTTCCATTAGTGTCATTCCAGCCAGGGTCTGAAATACTCAGCGCGGTCCCCTGTCAGCACACCACGGGCACAAAGGCGTGACCCTGCTCTCAGGGTCTCTCAGAGCTGCTTCATGTCATGCTCTGTGGGCTGCCCTGGCCGTCTGAAATGCTGCTTCTGCTGCTCATAGATTAGGTGACTTAAGCCTCTCCCTTTCCAGGTGTTGGTTGTCCTCAGTGAGGGGACAGGACAATTCAATAGAAAGAACATTACTAGTCAGAACGTCTCTCCTAGCTTATCCAAGTGACCCTGAGCAAGCCACTGGGGATTCCTGTCTCTATCTCTAAACTCGGGTGGATGGAGAATTGTCTTTGGTTCCTATAGGCATGAAGATTTTATGCTTCCTGAGATCGAAGTCCTAGTTCCGTCCCCAACCCCCGACCCCCTGCTCCCTTGTCTCCTTCATTCTTGCTCTGGCTGGAGCAAGTTTACATTCTCTTCATGGTCCTCAGGACTCAAACTCCACCCTTCCACAGTCTCCCTGTGTCCTATGGTATACATTTACTGGGACACCTCCGCTTTCCAGGTACCCATACAGGTGCTGCCACCACCGCCGCCGCCGCCGCCGCCACCGCCGCCGCCGCTGCCGCCGCCACCGCCACCGCCGTGGCCACCCACGCTGTGGTTCTTTCTATGATCTTAATATGACCTTTGTCCACTTCAACTTGGAGCTGACTTCTTTATACTCCAGTTTGAGGTCACCTTCCTGGAGGCTTCTTTTAGGCATGATTTCCCCACAACTTGGTTTATCCATACCATAGATCTTAGGTCATTAAACTATCTCCTTTGTGATTGCAGTTCATATTGGTCATCCTTGTTTTCAGCTTCTAAAGCAGGGACTTTTGATGAAGTGCTACTCGGTGGATGGAGAGGACATAGCACACAGAAGGGTACTTCTGCCATTAGGACCTAGGCTGCAGGGCTCTAACATAAAGAAAAGACAGGCTTGGAATTACTTGTTTCCTCCTTTTAAAAGGCAGATACTGAGAGTGTGGCTGGTCTATTTGAATGCCTCATGAGAACATCACACTTTCTACATCCAACACTGAACTCACCCTCCCGCCTTTAGCGTAGCCCCCGCTGTGTACCACATTTTAAAAGAAGCATTGGCTTCTAAAAATTTGTCTCTCTGCATTTTTTCTTTTTTTTTAATTTTGTAATTATATTTATGTACAGAAAATTTAGTGTACATTTAACCCTATTTAGTGGCTGGTTCTTCAGCCTTTGCCTTTTCCAGCTTGGCAATGCGAGCCACAGACTTAGAACCCAGGACGTTGCCTCCCCAGTGGCGGTGGATCTTGTCATATCTGTCATTATAATTGGTCCGAATAGCTTCCACCAGCTTAGCCAGAGCACCCTCATCTTCCGAGTTAACCTGTGTGAAGGCAACAGCAGTGTATGTCTTCCAGTGGACCAGGTGCCCCAGCCTGGCCTTTCCCTTGCTGATGCTGCTGGGCACCCCCATCTTTCGACACAGAGCAGGCAGGAAAACCACCAGCTCAATGGGGCCTACATCATGGGCAATCACCACCAGCTGAGCCTTCTTGTTCTCCACCAAGGTGGTGACTGTGTTGACTCCTGCTCGGAGGACAGGTGGTCTCTTAGTTGGGGACGTCCCCTTTGCCAGTAGCTTTCTTCTCAACACAGGCTAGTAGCTTTTGCTTCTTCTACTGCTTTGTGCGGCCACACTTGTGTGTACTGAGTAGCTGTTTGCCTGTCCAGCTGTTTGCTGGGTGAACTGGTTACTGGTAGGAGGGACTTTGAGTGGCTTAGAGAGGACGGCTCTTTGCCACTGCAGCCAGATGTAGCGGGGCCATTTGACGAAGCGTGTTAGGTCTCTTTTGGGCTGGATGACCTGCTCAATGCCGAAGTTCTTGAAGTTCTTTTCTCAAACAAAAGATTGACCACCTTCTTGGCCTCCTGTTTCTTGACGATGACGGCGGCGGGAGCTGGGGCCACCTTCTTCTCCTTGGCCTTCTTTCCTTTGGGCATCTTGCTTGGCTGGTGGAGAGAGTCATTTCTTCTTTTCTAGACTTTTTGAGGGGTTTCCTGGAGATTCCCTGGAGATTCCTCCTTCATACTTGAATATACTTTAGAGACTGGCCTTCCAAAATTTTGATCTTGGTTAGGTCAATGGGTAGAATCCAGCTTTTTTGTGGTCGGAATTACAAAGACGTGGATATTCACAGGCCTAACTCGGCCGCTTACTCTTTGAGCCCCTGGGTGG